>NC_053023.1:203880581-203995991 GCF_003073215.2 Triticum urartu
AAGCTTGGTAAGATTTAAGGACGAATGTAATAATATCACTTTATTATTTAAATATATTTATAACAAAATGCTCAGCCCCTTTTTATTTTTTTGATAACATTGCTGGCTCAATTCAACATTATAATTAGAATCAGCCCAGCAAAATCATGTATTTCGAGAAAGTGCAAATGGCCTGTAATTTTTTAGGAAATAAAATAAATGAGCCGCATGGATGCTACATTTTTTTCACCCAGCCCAGCTAATGGCTGTAATTCAAAAAAATCAAATTGACTGTAAATTCTACCGTGCAAAAAAAGACTCTAAATTCTGAAAAAATGGGTTGAATACGTGCCACATTTTTGGAGGCTGAAATGTGGGCCAATAGGTCAAAGCCAACGCAAGTCATTGTCAATTTAGTCAACAAATGATTCTGACATGTTAGCCGTTGGATTTACATCCAACGACCGGCATCCATCTTCAATCTCTTGTCTTCTTCCTCCAGCGCAGCCGGGACCACCTCCCGCCTCCTGCTGCTAGCAGCTCTGCTTAGCAGGCTTCGCTATGAAGCGCTACTCCACTGTTGGCCAGGCCATCCCTCCATCCCTCCACACCTCCTTTTCTTCTCCACCGACTGCCGAACCACACCGCACTAGAACCAGTTAACCCTCGTACATCTCTCCGTCTGCGACTCTACTCCCGCGTCTTCCCATCTCCGGCTCGTTGCTGTCCGGGGCCTCGCCGTCGTCCACCACCTTGGATGCGCTCGGCGTAGCGTGGTCAACATGGTCAACAAACGACACCATCGGAAGTAGACTGTGCGTGGACAGGCTGACAGCTGGGTCCACGGCTGCACACAAGGAAATGCCTCCTTATTACGCGCAAAATAATGATTCCTCCACCTGACATCTGGGACCCACCGGAAGGGCCTCTGTATTTCGCGAAAATAACGTGCCCCCTACTGACATGTCGGACCCACCAGCTATCTTCGCACGCAAGGAAGTGCCTCCTTATTACGCACAAAAAATGAATATTCCCCCTGCCAGCTGGAACCCAGCATAGTGGGAGGCTGACTTGTGGGCCTACCAAGTTGACGGGGACGGAGGGCTTTGTCAACTTAGTCAATATGAACGATTCTAGCTCTTGTTACCGTATGATGTTCATCCAACGGTCGTAGTGCTTCTTCAACCTCTGGTCTTCTTGCTCCAGCCGCCCAAACCAGCGTCGGTCGTGCCGCGTGCTCCTGCTTCCCGTGGCCGGCTGTGATGCCGCGGAGGCCTCACCTCCCCCTACTACTCCCACCGCTGGCCAGGCCATCCCTCTACTCACCCACACCCCCTGTTATTCTGCGCCGACAGCAGCCACACACCGCAGTCGAACCAGTGAACCCTCGTACTCCTCTTCGCGTGGGCATCCACTGCTGCGTCTTCCCCGGCTCCGAGTCGTCCCCTTCCTAGTCCTCACCGTCGTCCACCGTCATGGTGCTCTCGGCGTGGCATGGTCAACGTGGTCAAGGAACGACTTCCATCGAACATGGACTGTACGTGGAGAGGCTGACAGTTGGGTCCACGGCCGCAGCAAGGAAGTGCCTCCTTATTACGTGCAAAATAATGATTCCTCCACCTGACAGCGAGGACCCACCGGACGGGCCACCGTGTTTCACGAAAAAATGTTTCCCCCTGACTGCTGGGACCCACCAGCTACATCTTCGCACGCAAGGAAGTGCATCCGGGCAAAGCAAAAATGATTCGCCCCCCTGACTACTGGGACCCACCAGCTACATCTTCGCACGCAAGGAAGTGCGTCCGGGCAAAAAAACGATTCGCCCCCCTGACTGCTGGGACCCACTAGCTACATCTTCGCACGCAAGGAAGTGCCTGACAGTCAGGACCCACCTGGTCGAAGCGTATGTAGCGTTGTCATTCTGGTCGCGAACGTGTATGTACATATATACTGGTGGATGTAGAGGCATGCACGTGTCGTAGTAGAGGCGCGTACGTGTCGTAGTAGAGGCACGTACGTGTCGTAGTAGAGGCGCGCATGTAGCATGTACACGTACGTACAACGGCCAGGGTGCAAGAAAGAAAATACAGCCACGTATGTGTACATACGGGCGGGGTCTCGAACGCCTACTCGTGCATATGTATGGCCAGGGCTCGTGTACATGGCTGGGTCGGAATGGAGAAACAACATCGTCGTCGTGTTCATGAGGAGGCAACGGAATGCGTCGTGTTCATGGGGAGGCAACATAATGCGTCGTGTTCATCGAGAGGGAACGGAACGCGTGGGAGCCAACCGGCTGGGTCGAAACGGAATGCGTGGTCGTGTTCATCGGGAGGGCTTGGACGGAACAGGCGATGAAAACGAGGTCTGGCATACCGCAAAACGGAGGAAACGGCCTTGTGTTCGACCGGCCACGTTCGAAACGGGATCCTGTTCATCGGGAGGGGTCTGGTGTACCGCAAAACGGAGGAAACGGACCTCCTACGGTCGAAACGGGGGTCCTGTTGATCGGGAGGGGTGTGGCGTACCGCAAAACGGAGGAAACGGACCTCCTACGGTCGAAACGGGGGTCTTGTTGATCGGGAGGGGTGTGGCGTACCGCAAAACGGATGAAACAGACTTGTGTTGGAGCGCTACGGTCGAAACGGGGGTCCTGTTCATCCGGAGGGGTGTGGCGTTCCGCAAAACGGGACTCCACGGGATACTGTTCATCTCCACCGTCGACCTCCTCCAGCCTCCACGGGCTACCATCTACCTCCTCTAGCCTCCACGGGCTCCTGTTCATCCAACCTCCACCGCGCGCTACTCCACCGGCTGCTGTTCAACCACCCCTCCACGGGCACCCCTCCACCGTCTACTGTTCATCCAGCCCTCCACCACACCACGGGGTCCTGTTCATCCAGAGGCAACACCACCGCTCACTGTTCATCCCAGAGGCAGCATCGATCGGCTTCAGTTAGCAGCAGTAGCGAAGGAATCGCTTGATCGGGTTCAGTTAACATCCATCGATCGATCGCTCGAGTTCAGTAACGCGTAGCCTGCAGTGCAATCGCTCGGGTTCACTTAGAAACCAACGCCTCGCTCGGGTTTAATTAGAGCCAACGCTTCGCACACAAGTGCGTACGTGTACGAGAGAAACGCGCATCGCTCGGCCCCCGACCTCCCACCGTAACAGGAAACTCCCCGAAATTTTCCTCCCCCTCGCTTCTACCACGGTTTTTCCGTCATGGACGGCCTAAAGAATGTCATGCGGCTGCGTCTCCGGCCCGCCCAGGACGAAAAGCCCATTTTCTGTCATGATTTTTTGTCATAGAAGTAGGAGCCCACCACATCTATGATGATACCGGGTTTTGTCACAATTATCGTCATAGAAGTGTCATATGTATGACAGAAATTTTTTTCGTTCGGCCCAAAATGTCACGGATGTGTCTTTTTTTTGTAGTGAGTGCTATGTCCATGGCTCACGCTCATGTATTGCGTGAAGATTGAAAAAGTTTGAGAACATCAAAAGTATGAAACAATTACTTGGATTGTCATCAGGGTTGTGCATGATTTAAACATTTTGTGTGATGAAGATAGAGCATAGCCAGACTATATGATTTTGTAGGGATAGCTTTCTTTAGCCATGTTATTTTGAGAAGACATAACTGCTTGGTTAGTATGCTTGAAGTATTATTATTATTATTATTATTATTATTATTATTATTATTATATTAAACTTTTATCTTGAATCTTATGGATCTGAATATTCTTGCCACAATAAAGAGAACTACATGGATAAATATGTTAGGTAGCATTCCACATCAAAAAATCTGTTTTTATCATTTACCTACTCGAGGACGAGCATGAATTAAGCTTGGAGATGCTTGATACGTCTCCAACGTATCTATAATTTTTGATTGTTCCATGCTATTATATTATCTGTTTTGGATGTTTATGGGCTTTATTATACACTTTTATATTATTTTTGGGACTAACTATTAACCGGAGGCCCAGCCCAAATTGTTGTTTTCTTGCCTATTTCAGTGTTTCGAAAAAAAGGAATATCAAACGGAGTCCAAACGGAATGAAACCTTCGGGAAAGTTATTTTTGGAACGGAAGCAATCCAGGAGACTTGGAGTAGACGTCAGGGAAGCTTTGAGGTGGCCACGAGGCAAGAAGGCGTGCCTGCCCCCTGGGCGCGCCCCCACCCTCATGGGCCCCTCGTGGCTCCCCTGACTGACTTCTTTCGCCTATATATATATATATCAATATACCCTAAAAACATCGGGGAGCAGAATAGATCGGGAGTTCTGCCGCCAGAAGCCTCCGTAGCCACCGAAAACCAATCTAGACCCGTTCCGGCACCCTGCCAGAGGGGGGAATCCCTCTCCGGTGGCCATCTTCATCATCCTGACGCTCTCCATGACGAGGAGGGAGTAGTTCACCCTCAGGGCTGAGGGTACGTACTAGTAGCTATGTGTTTGATCTCTCTCTCGTGTTCTTGAGGTGGTCCGATCTTGATGTATCGCAAGCTTTGCTATTATGGTTGGATCTTATAATGTTTCTCCCCCTCTACTCTCTTGTGATGAATTGAGTTTTCCCTTTAAAGTTATCTTATCGGATTGAGTCTTTAAGGATTTGAGAACACTTGATGTATGTCTTGCATGTGCTTATCTGTGGTGACAATGGGATATCACGTGATCCACTTGATGTATGTTTTGGTGATCAACTTGCGAGTTCCGTGACCTCGTGAACTTATGCATAGGGGTTGGCACACGTTTTCGTCTTGACTCTCCAGTAGAAACTTTGGGGCACTCTTTGAAGTTCTTTGTGTTGGTTGAATAGATGAATATGAGATTGTGTGATGCATATCGTATAATCATACCCACAGATACTTGAGGTGACATTGGAGTATCTAGGTGACATTAGGGTTTTGGTTGATTTGTGTCTTAAGGTGTTATTCTAGTACGAACTCTAGGATAGATTGAACGGAAAGAATAGCTTCGCGTTATTTTACTACGAACTCTTGAATAGATCGATCAGAAAGGATAACTTTGAGGTGGTTTCGTACCCTACCATAATATCTTTGTTTGTTCTCTGCTATTAGTGACTTTAGAGTGACTCTTTGTTGCATGTTGAGGAATAGTTATATGATCCAATTATGTTATTATTGTTGAGAGAACTTGCACTAGTGAAAGTATGAACCATAGACCTTGTTTCAATGCATTGCAATACCGTTTACGCTCATTTTTATCATTAGTTACCTTGCTGTTTTTATATTTTCAGATTATAAAAACCTATACCTACCATCCATATTGCACTTGTATCACCATCTCTTTGCCGAACTAGTGCACCTATACAATTTGCCATTGTATTGGGTGTGTTGGGGAAACCAGAGACTCTTTGTTATTTGGTTGCAGGGTTGTTTGAGAGAGACCATCTTCAACCTATGCCTCCCACGGATTGATAAACCTTAGGTCATCCACTTGAGGGAAATTTGCTATTGTCCTACAAACCTCTGCACTTGGAGGCCCAACAACGTCTACAAGAAGAAGGTTGCGTAGTAGACATCAATGCATTGCAGCACCATTGCGAACTGCTGGCGGCGAGCTGCGTTGTAGCGCGCCTTCGACCTCCTCCCCCTTGGGTGCTGCATTGCAGCACCAGTGCGAGCTACCGACAGTGGGTTGCGTTGCAGCACCGACATGGTGCAGCCCCAACTCTGGCCTGCCTCTTCCTGCTGCGTTGCAGCACCGACGCGTGCGGTGGCAGCCGTCGTTCCTCTCGAATTGCAGCAGCGATGGCATGGTGGTCGATGTCTCCTCTCCTAACACTGATGGTTATCCATCACAGCAGCAATGGCAGCAGAGGAAAAAAATCAAGGCCATGGCGAGCAACCGTACGAGAGAAAGCCACGGAGAAGAAAGGGGATTGCGTTGTGAAAGGATAGGGATGGGTGGTTCGCGTGCGATAGGAAAACGATCGTAATCAACCGACTGATTTTCAACTCGTGTAAACTGCTCCCTACACGCGCCACACATCCTTTCACTCTTTCCTTACCACATGCAAACCACCCATCACTCTTTCCTTATCCATGCAGCAGGAAGAGGGAGGCCGGAGTTAGGGCTGCACCCTGCCAGTGGTGCAACGCGGCTCACTGCCGGCAGCTCGCGGTGGTGCTACAACACATCACCCAAGGGAGAGGAGGTCGAAGGCGCGCTGCAACGCAGCTCGCCATCAGCAGTTCGCAACAGTGCTGCATCGCATCACACAAGGAAGAGGAGGCCGGAGGCGTCGGTGCTACAACCCAGCTCGCCGTCGGTGCTGCAAGTGCTGTGACCATGCATCTCGCCGACGACAGAGCTGCCGGTGGTGGAGCTGCAATGTAATGCATGGGGTGTTGCGAGCCTGCGACCAACGGATCTCGCTGGCGGTGAAGCTTCACTTCAATGCCCAAGTTTTTTTCTGCGTGGTGGAGTGGCAACTGCGAGTTAGACGGCGATACATACGACGACGACGGACACGTTGCGTTTGCTGCTGCAAGTGTCCAGAGGTCAGAGGAGAACGAGGCAGAGGCCAGATCGATGCGTTGAGAGCAGATCGAAGCGGCACTGCGTTGACCCATCCAACAGGAACGAGGGACGGATCCGACAGTTCGCTACCCGATTGATTTCCTGGAGAAATCAGTCGGCTGGTTTGTAGCACTCGCCTTTGATAAATCGCAATTACCTAATCATGCGCGCGCTTGTTGGCTAAAACGAGCGGACGCCCTCACAGTCACAGGCATGCATGGAAAAAGATTTGTCTGATAGCGCATGCATGGTGTAGCATTAAATGCGTTTGTACTAGTCACTTTGACTTAGAGAAAACAGATTTACATGCATTTATTTTGGGTTTCTGAATGTTTAAAAAGTCATATATTTCAAACCGTGCATCCGAATTTAGATCCGTTTTCACCATTGGAATCTCCGTGATGAGATCTTTTAAAAGAGATCCCGCATGAGTATGTTTCGACGATTTTTTATACCGACTTTATTGCTATATGGTGTAACTCTGTTACTACACGGTGCATCTTTAGTATTGCATGGTGCAATTTCTTATAAAACCAATTTTTAGAGTTGCATGATCCATTTTCCTATGTGGTTGCAACCTAGCAACCATGGCAACCAACTTTTTGAGTCATGCAACTAGTTTATTGTCCCATCCAACTACCTAGTAGTCGATGTGCAACTCTCCTTCCTACTCATGGATGTGTACTATTTCACTATCTGCACATCCTGCCCCACCCTAGCCTACCAACGATATGTGCAAGTTAGTCTGTTGTTGCAGCCAACTACCTAGTAGTCAATGTGCAACCTTTTTCCCTTCCTACTTGTGAATGTGTAGTTTTAGTTGGCAGTGGAACAGACTAAGTTGCACATAGTCTGCAAGACAGTTGGCCGGGACAATAGGCGAAGTTGCACATCTCACTAGCAGGGATTTGTTGGATGGTAAAAAACTACACATCCATAAGAGAAAAGAAAAGTTGCCTATATGCAGGCCATAAAGTTGGACATCTCACTAACAAGGGGTGATTGGGACTAGGTGCTTGCAGTGAAAACTACACTTCCGTGAGGTACGAGAGAAAATTGCAAGACGACTGTTAGGCAGTTGGTCGTGGTAGCATCCAAAGTTGCACATCCAGTACTAGGTTGTTGGCCAAGGCAACAATAGTGAAAACTACACATTTACAGGTAGGGGAAAAGTTGCACATCAACTACTAGCTAGTTGGACGGGGCAGTAGACGAAGTTGCACATCTCAATGGTAGAGGATATTTTAGGGTGGATGTGGCATTAGTGAAAACTGCATGTCCACGGGGCAGAGGGAAAGTTGCACATCGAGTGTCAGTTAGTTGCACATCAACTACTAGGCACTTGCACCTAACAGGGACTAAATTGCACACAAAAAGTTCGTCGAAACATATCCATACAAGATCTAGTTTTGAAGAGCACGTCACGAGGATGCGTACGGTGAAAGCGAATCTTAATTTTGATGTTCGTTTCAAAATTTATGACTTTTTAAAAAAAATGAAAACCAAAACAAATGTGTTCATACCTGTTTGCATCAGTGAAAAATGCACGCTCACAAGTAGGGGGAGTTGCACATCCACCGCTAGGTAGTTGCACATAGACTACTAGACAGTTGCACGAAACGGAAAATAAATTGCACACACAAAAGTTCGTCGAAACATCACATGCGTGATCTAGTTTTGAAGAGCACGTCGTGAAGATTCCAATGGTGAAAACAGATTGCAATTCCGACGCGCAAATTGAAAGTTATGCCTTTTTAAAATTTTGAAACAAAAAATTAAATGCACAAAAGAATAAAGTGCATGCACCGAAAGATATGGCTATGCTGCTATTTAATACAGTTTTGCTAAAGCACATCTAGATGTGCCATAAGTATTGCACATCTAAGTCATATATCATTGATTTTACGTTGAGATTCGTGTGGGTATTTTTTTTCTTTTTTCTTTTCCTCTTTGTGCTTGATTCACTCACTTAGATGTGCAATAACTAGAGCACATCTAGATGTGTTCTAGACACACCCTATTTAATACGTCACGGGAAAATGACTTAGATGAAAAAGATTTTTTTAATTAGAAAAAGGGACAAAAAGTTTCTTCAAATAACCGACCGCTCACTAACCATACTAGACGGCTGGGCGCCGGCTAGACGCGTCCGGATCTAGCCTCACTAATTTGAGGATTTTTTTTTCTTTTTGAAAATCAGGGGCCTCCCCCGGCTCCAAATTTTCATCATCCAGCGAAAACCACATGGATGGCGTCCGCCTCACGAGGGTTCTTCTGCTGATACTCTAGTGTGCTCCTCCCGCAGTGTGCAGCTCCACGTAGCTTTAGTCCACGACGGGGTCTCCAGCCCTTGCTTGCAGCTCGTTACCCCGGTTCCAGCTCCAGAGGATTTTTTTGTTTTTGTTTTTGGGAACTACGAACAAGGCATCTTGTGTATGGGCCTCGCCTTGTGGACTCGTTCAGACAATGGGCCGTGTGGTCTGGCCCAAAATACTGCGCCTCACATGCCGCAAGATCTCACGGAGCCAAACCACACCCGCACCAGAGTCGTCCCCACCACGCACGGGAAAACCTCGCAGGCAACCGGCCTCCTCCTCCACCGCCGCCGCCGCCGCCGCCGTCGAAGCATCAGAAGCAGCAAGAGTAAGATGTCGTTCCGGGCGCGGGAGATTTACAAGAAGGTGGTGCGCCGCGTGGGCGGGGAGGGGAAGCTGCCGGCGGAGGTGATGGACACAGTGAAGAACATACTCCCGAATAGCAAGGTCGTCATGGGCCGGGCCAAGCGCGGCATCTTCGCCGGCCGCCACATCCAGTTCGGCAACAAGGTCTCCGAGGACGGCGGCAACAAGTATGCAAATTCTCACCCGCCTCTTCCCTCGTGCAATCTCTTCTGATCCATGCGCGCATACATTCCGAACCGTAATGCATATGTTCAGTCGTTGGAATGGGAAAAATGATGCGTTTGACGTTTCTTGAGATCATTTCTATTTGAGTGTGTGTGTGTGTGTGGTGTGGGGGGGGGGGGGGGGGGGGGGGGTGACGTGACGAGTGTTGCCTATCTTGTTTGGGAATTTGAGTTGCGAAATGCTGCTTTTGTTAGTTCATGTTGCCACAAATCACTATGAAGAATGGAGGAAATGCTGCTGAGGGGGTTATGAGACGAAAGGGAGAGGTGTAGTGAGGCCACCGCTTGTATTCCCTAATAATCATAAGGTGTAGATAGTTAAATCCTACTCCCTCTGTAAACTAATATAAGACGTTTTAGATCATTAAGTAGTGATCTATATTAGTTTACAGAGGTAGTACTAATTGTTCAGTAATAAGGAGTAATATTACATTTTTGATAGGACTGTTCTCTTGGATAGCTTGCACACAAGTTACATTTGCATTAGCATTTCATTCACATGGCTGAGAGCTTTGGACCAATTGGTTTGAATTTTTTATGAATTGATCCAGCTATCTATATCTTCATGTCCACACAAGCACAAATGGACAATCGGAAATTTCCCAATTATTGTTTTGATGCCTGTAGTTTCTACAGTTCTACTTGTATATTTCTCAAGGCACAAATTAATCTAATGTTTGGAGTAAATTCAGCCCTGAGTAAACTCACATTCTTCTATGCCTCATTGTCGCTCATGTTGACCGTGTGGCCGGCTGGCCCTTTCTCCTTCTGGTCCGCGATCTCAGAATCGGCCGGATCGAAACTGCCCTCGTTGATAGGAGGAGGCACGTCGTCGCGTTGAATCCCAGCAGCACATAAACAAACGATCTCACTGTGATGCTAATTGCGTGACTTCTGCCTTTGTTTAGGGGTAGGAGACTTGTGCTAGGTTTCCATGTCCATGGCCTTTTTTCTTCTGATGGTGAGCTTCGGCTTGGGTTTTCTTGGGCCTTTCGGCCTGCTATCTGATTTGGAATCTGATATAGATAGGATAGCCGGTGGCCTGGCAAGTACCCTTTATGTTGCATTAGTGTTACAGGGGGCGGGGGGTAGGCGTGAGAGATGCTAGATTAGCTAGATACGTAATCGCTACCAAGGGTGGGAAAATACGTCAGGGGGGTCTCGCCCCCCCTTGGATCTGTCCCTGATCATATATTAGATTGTTCAGCTCTGTAATTGATGTAGTTTCTTAATCAGCACCGACTTGAGAATTGGATGAGCTGAGGATCAAATCAGGTCTTGTTGGGATTCACTCCATTTTGTACCGGCTTTGATAGTCTTGATCAGAACAAGATGCATGCAATTCTTTGATGATTGGAATGTCAAGAGTCTAGAAGATTAGGCAGGCTTTTATGATGTAACAGCACGCATTATGGTAACACTAGAGTTATATAATTGTCTGCCTTTTTTTTCCTCGAAGAGCATCAAGGATAGAGAGTATGCTCAGCCCCAAGCAACAAATATGGTGGATCGTACGGGTTGATAGCCGCCAATCCCTTGGCGCCAGCCAAAGCGCAGGTTCTGGCCTCCTCCAGAATAGTTTGGATAAGAAGAGTAGAGGAGGGGCGCGTGTTTTCGAAATTACAGGCGTTCCTGTGCTTCCGCAGATGCCATTTGACAAGGACGCCTAGCGAGGCCACACCTTTACACAGAGAAGTTGGAGATGCAGCCTAGAGTCCCACCAGTCATAGAAGCTCTCATCACTCACAGGCAAGAGCGAGGGAAACCTGCAGGCGGCGTATGCCCCATGCCGAACACTATTAGGTCATGAAAACAGAGAAAGGAAGCCCCTTCGTACTCATCAGTGTTATTTCTCAGAAAGCTGGTCAGGGAAGTTAGCAAGCTGTTTACTTGCTTCAGCTACGTTATGCCACACTATTTGGTTCTGTAGCGATAATGACAAATTCAATCAAAGTTCAGTCATATTTAAAATGTGTGAAACAGAAATCGTATAATCTTGCAAAACCTCATTTATCTCCTTCCCGACCTTGCCACCAGGCCCAACACCGTTTTAAGCTGTTAGTGTGGCCTCACGATTCATTTGGTCCTTCATGATCCAATGTTATTAACTTCGCACACCTGTTTTTTGGAAGGAGAAGAGTAGGAGAACGATTCCAGTCACTCGTCTTATTCTTGATACATAAATCCAATTGTTCCTAGCAGGTACTTATTTTGTTGAAAAACTTGCAAACAAGTGTTTGCACATCTTATCATTGAGAGGAGAAGCAAAATAGTTACACTAGTTGGGCAACAAACGCCAAGTCATAGACAGACAACACACATAACATAAACACCCTAGCTACTCATGGCAGTCATGCAGCCGGTAGTTTAAAAGCCCATCGCCACCACTCGGCCTTCTTGATTCCATTGGGCACTGTCAGGATGTCCTTGCTCACCCCTTGGAACACCCTGCTGTTCTGTTCACACCAGATGGACCAAACATTCAGGATGACCATGAAGTTGAAATCCTCTCTTCTAGCTTGGGGGTGCTTGTACATGGTCAGCCACCGTCTCAGGTGGGGTGGCGGAAGTGCGACCTGCCCAGCAGAGGATAAGGCCCCAAAGGTCTGTTGTCCACGAGCAGCTGATTGAGAGATGTTCCGCAGACTCTGATTCCTGTGAGCAGATACTTTTCTTGATGGTGTTACTTGATTCAGTTGTCATGTGGACTAACTCTTAGTTGGTTGATGAACTAAAGCACCGAACCACATTAATTCAGGAACTCCGTGACCTCTGGCCAGTGCAAAGCTGCTAATGATGACTGATCATCCTTGTAACCTTTTGGTTTGCAGCTTTTCATCTTGTCTGTAGCATCACAGTAGGGATGAAAATGGAGTGGAAAGTTTCCGCTTTTCCAGAGGAAAAATGGAAACGGAGAGGAAATATGAAAACGGAAATGGAAATTTGCAAAACGGAAATGGAAATGGAATTTTTTATGCGGAAACGGAAACAAAAACGGATTGGTGTTTTTCTGGTGGGACAGAAGTGGAAATGGAACTTTCCGTTTCCGTCAATATGGAATTTCTGTTTCTACTATGGGCCTATGGCTGCTTTGTAGCCCAACTACCAAACAACACACAATGACACAATGAGTAGAATGAGCAGAATGGATCATTTGGGGGCCAAACACGTACTCAACTTGACCATATACGGAATTGTCATGTACTACTACAATACTATCCTATGTTGCTAACACAACCATATTATTTTGTAGACATGTTAACAATTCCATAATTTGTTTGTTTTTCGTCTATATTTCTCTATTATTCAAGGGTGTTTTAAGTTCTGGTCAGCAAACTGTTTTGTTTCCGTGTCCGCTCTGTATTCGCTCAGTGTCTGTTTCCGTATTCGTTTTCGGGGTTTCTGTATTCGTTTCCGCTTCTACAAAAAAAAATATGAAAACAAATATGATAGCACCCAGTTCCGTCCGTTTCTGCGCCGTTTTCATCCCTGCATCACAGTAGTACTAGCCTACTAGGAGCTGCATTCTTGGATATCTTTAACAAAAGTGATAGTGTTACCATTTATTTTGGATGTCTAATTACGTGCTAGACAACCCAGAAATATCCTGGCAGCTTGCAAATTTTAAACACTGCCTGCTAATTATTTTACCATGTGGCTCAAGCCTTTCTTAAGAATCTCCCTACCTCCTTCCGATCTTTGTATATTGACCACCTTTTGCTTACGGAGCATTTTCTTTGTTCAGGTCAAGGCGAAACTGGAAGCCAAACGTTCAGGAGAAACGTCTTTTCAGTTATATTCATGACCGACACATTAGAGTCAAAGTAACCACTCATGCACTGCGGTGCATTGACAAAGCTGGTGGGATCGATGAATACCTCCTGAAGACACCTTACAACAAAATGGATACTGAGATGGGAATAGCCTGGAAGGCAAAGATTGAGAAGATGTATTCAGAGCTAGCTGGGATGGAAGTTGGCTTCTTCCCTCCTGAGAAAGAGGCTAAGATAGAGCAGGGTTTCGAGGAGATTCGATCGGCCAAGAGAGAGTTCCGCAGCGAATCAAGAAGGGCTTTGGGTGTGGCAAAGCAGAGTCAGCTAGAAGCAACTAAAGCTGATGATGACGAAACAACTGAAGTCGTGGATACAAATGAAGAGGCGTCTGATGTCGCAGAGAAGTCTTAGCTTGGACCTGCGTGCCATTGTTAATGGTAAATGTGGTTCTGTAGCTTTTGTTTCAGGAATAATCATCATCCCTTTGTTGAACTTTACTTTATCCGCCAAATATGCTAACTGTTAGATATTGAAGACTTTGTTGGCATATCGGTGATAAATGACTTGCACAGTTCCACTCTGTTATACCTGAAAGTTTGAAATATGTTACTAGAAAAGGGATGCACAGTTGTTTTATTTAATTTATTTATATTTGACTCATTATTGGTCCATTTGAACCCTCTCCTTGTCATGGCAGACTGAAGTACTTTTAGGATATGCATTGTCTTGATGTCATCTTTCTCTTGTGATTTCAAGTCACATAAGGGCAAAAAATTGTCTGTATAGGTGTTACAACGAATTGTTAAATGTCATTTCCTTCATGCATTTTTTTGTATTGGGTACCTGGGTCTAATTATCTGATTCTCCATAAGACCATCATAAGAAATACTCCCTCTGTTCACTTTTATAAGACCTTGAAGACATTTCAGACAATGTGCAAAACAGCTCATTTTGAGTTGTCTGAAACGACTTACAAAAGTGAACATAGGGAGTACTACATGTTGCACTTATTCACATACGACTACAACTTAAAAAATCAATTTCAGATGGGCCATTTTCTAGCCCAAAGTTATGTTAGAACTGAGATACTCCTTTTCTTGCAGATAAAAAAGGAAGAGAAACATTGATGTCCTTGACAAAACAATGGAAGGTTTTCATTTCATATAAACAGGGGAGAATATCTTGCAAGTCAATGACCCCTTTTTCTCAGAACACTGCAGTGTATCTTAGGCCTAACTGTCAAGGCTACCATCTACCCGGAGCACATCTCGGTGTTGCAATGACTTGTTAATTTCGTGGAAGTTTTGTACAAGCACTGAATTCTTAAGTGTCAGGATTGAGGTGTTCTCTTCTCAAGTCTTTCTAGCCCATTCAACTGAAATGTCGAAATAATATATTCGTGACAGGATAAACACTTATCAGCTGGAGTTGTAGCATTCGGTAGCTGATTTCTGTTACATCTCAAATACTTGGCACGTCATTGTTGTCATTGGTTTGGAACTTGTAGCCCTCTTTTGGAGATGTTGGTAGCTGTGGTTCTAGATTTAAGCCTGGCGGTATGTTTAGCTGGTCTTTGCTGTTCCCGTTGATCAAGCAGTTTGGGATATGTCCCGGATGACTAGGCTGATGCTTGTATGAACTTCTATATGGTTTTCTTAATGAAAATCGTGGGGAAACCCCTCTAAAAAAAAATTTGGCACGGTGTTTACTGACTGGGAATTAATATTAATAACTAAAAAAGCAAAAGAAGATTTGGATGAATTATTTGGTTGGACTAAACTGTGTACTCGTGGCTGTTGAGCTCTAACTGCAAGTTACTATTCGTTGTTACATCGGATTTGTGCGCAGTTTGTCTTAATGTTTACTCTTCATATGACTGATCTCAAGATAGAATCATACTTAAGTGCTTGTTGACATATTATCAACAGGGAAGTTACATTGCCGGCTTCCAAATATGAACAAACATAAAAGGCCTGAAAGCAACACGGCCATTATGCGGATCCATCTAGCCTAGCTTGGCGAGGACATCGCTGAGAACAGTCTTGGTCTCGCCGTAGTACTTCTCGGCCTCGGTGGGGCTCTTGATCTTGGCTGCATGGTCAAGCTGCAAACAAAATGGAGAAGCTCACACCTGTTAGTCCTGCAATTCTTCTTGAGAAAATGTTCAGGTTTGATGCAGTAAGAATTAAGATGGCCATGTTTCTGAAGAGACATAAGGTAATAGCTGAAATTGCGAGATGGTAGGTTTCTTACCCCGTCGAGGGTGGCGAAGAGCTTGCCGGTGAGGTCCTTGAGGTCCTTCTTCTCCTCCTTGGTGGTCTTGGAGGAGATGACGGTCTTGAGGTCGTAGCGCAGGTAGGAGGCCCTGAGGCGGAGGTCGTTCATGACGTACGGCCATTGCTTCTTGTCGATGAGCGGCTTGAGGTTGAGGATGTCCTGGGCCGACTCCTTGGCCCGCACCGCCGCCTCCGCCGGTGGCAGCGGCTGCAGGTAGAACCGGTTCTTCAGGGGCAGGTCGAAGTCCCTTGCCTCGTCCGAGTTGTCCGTTCCGGCTGAACACACACACCCAAATCATCCATCAGATCAGGCGTAAAATTCTACTCCTTGCTATACTATATTATTATTGTGTAAAGCGAGTATAGATGATGTACGAGCGGCTGGAGGCACTCACGGAGTCCACCGGAGAGCGGCGGCGGGGGGCCAACCTTGATGGCCGCGACGGTGCCGGCGTGCACCACCTGAGCGAACGCGCTCCCGACGACTCCGCTGGCCATGAGGCCAAGGACCGCGCGGCGACCGGCGGCCTCGGCCTCCGCCGACGACGCCCTCACGGTGAACCTGCTGGCGCGCCTGCCGGCCGGGCCTGGGAGACGCACGCCCTGCGACAGGCCGGTCATGGACGCCATGGTTTGCGCCATCTCAAGCTTTGCTTCTCTCTTCTCTTCTTGCTCTGTGTTTCTCTCTTATCCCTCTTGAGAAGCTAGCGATCTCTCGATCGACTGCCAAAAATATATGAGGAGGACGTGTAGCGTGTTGCTGTCCTATGCGGCGCGAAACCTTATCTGACTGGATAAGTTCGCGGCCAATGCGCGCGCGCCGTGTGGCACCGGCTTGTGGCATGCTGCGTCGCCTGACCTCCATTTGGATTGCGCCCTGGCCAATGAGTGACAGACATGTGTCGACGGTGCTTGGGCTTCAGTTGGCCAGTAAGATTTCCTTGTTTTGTCACTTTGTTATATCTGGATAATTTCTTTTCCCAGCAAACACCATGGCCGATTTCTTTATCAGCATAGCATTTGAAATTTCACTTCACATCACTGCATTAATCATTGTGATGGATTATAGTAACTCATTAGTCCAACCAAGTTTTATTGAGTTATAAGTTGTTTTAACATATTTTCCCTATATTCAATTGTTGTTTTCTCATGAAAAGACTATAAAAAGTAAGTTTACCACAACACAACTCTAGAGCCGCAGTCTTTTTTGCAGATTTGCGTTGATCTCATCTATGTTTCTCGCCCTATTTCATCGGCGATGTTGCGGACTTGCATCAATCTAATATATCACAATGTGAGCTAGAGAGATCATTCCTCACCCGACTTCCAAAGATTGGCGCCAACACCTGTGCCAATGTCATTGGTATTCTTTTCGCCAGCATCCTATGGGAAAGCTTAGGGTCTTAGGGCTTGCAATGGATTCAACACCAACCTCAGTTGTCTAGGTAGTCATGAAGTTATGGCCTATTAGGGCGCAGTAAGGTAAGAGATTTGTCAACCCGATCAACATTGGCAGGAAGGAGTGAATGAATATGCAATATGTGATAAACAAAACTTTTACGAAATGTTCGGTACAGTGTTAGTCACACAATTGGAAGCAGAGCAGACTAGCGGTGGCTATCAAGAGCATGGTTTTTTGAAATGTGGGTCCAGGCGCACCATTTGTGAACAATAAAATAAAAAATGGTAATTTTTTAAAATAATTCTAAATTACTGCTGACATTGTTCAATCTAGTATCCAAGAATTTATTAAGCTCATCCCGTAAGCACATGTACACATCTTGGTTTTTACCGTTTGAAGATGGAAGAAGATTCGTTCTCTTACCCATTTCAAAGTTAAGCAAGAGATAACTCATAATTTGTTATGCACTCGCACTTGCAGCTTGGGTCACTGAAACTTAATGATAATTACTCACTCCTTCATCCTGAGAAAGGATCCTGGCTATGAAAAAAATGGATCACTAGCTTGCGCAACAAATTGAATGAAACTTCCGTCTGAAGTAAACATTTCAGTCTGGTGTTTGTTATACCATTTAAGGGCACCATCTAAGTTCGAGAACTTTTGATACTTCAAGGCTGCAACACATGCTAAGTGTGACTGAGATTCTTTTTTTTTTCTGACAGGTCCTTTTGTGCTCGAGGTTGAGGTTGAGGATAAACTTTTTCACAAACCACGCTCATGAAAATGCAATACACTTGAATGGTAGATTCTACCACGGAAGTCCATGAATGCTGGCAAATTTGGTTGTAACATACATGACTGCGTGTTCTACTCACGTGTGAAGTTTAACGAAGAAATGACAATTGTGGTATTCTAAAAAAACACCAAAACAAAACTATAAAAAAATCCATGTTTGAACCAATTTGGAGGGCCGATTTTCTTTGTCAAGAATACGACAATTTTCTTTGTCAGGTAGAATGGATAATGTATGTTAACCAAAAATTTAGAATTATTTATTTTTTGCTATTAGATTCTACTATTCAGTTCATCGTATGGTGCCAACCTCAGGTCGAAAGAGCACTGCAATCTGCACATTTTTTAGTAATTATATAAAAAGTCAAACAATTTTAACATTTTTATAGAATCAAATATGATTAAGTATTGTACCGTATAAAATATTTGACCAAGGAATTATTCCTGTTGACTTTAAGGAAAAAAATTATGAGGACAAAGAAGCATAAACAGTACTTGTATATAGCATTTTGATTTGTTTTTTTCTGCCCAAAATAATGTGTACGAGTACAATAATTGATCATATTTAACTTAATTTTTGGGCTTTTTTATAATTACTAAAAAAAATCCGCATATAGGGTGCGCTGGCATCCTGGTTCACCTTGGTATTTCTCACTGCGGAAGCGCCTAAAATCAAACCCTCTGACCCGCCATCAATGGGGGCTCGCCGCGGCCGACGGCGATCTCTCATCTTTCCCTCCGCCACACCGCGTCCTCATTAAGCACACGCGCAAGGTCGCGCCCCCTCGGCATCCAGCAGACGAGCCTCTCTCTCGCCCGCAGGTGCGGCGCCGGCCCATTCCTTCCGCAGTTCCATTCCCACGGGATCTGATCCGGTGACTATTTGCACGCGTCGCCGTCGTCGGGAGCTCGTTCTCGCGGCGCGATTACGATCTTCGGACACCCTTACCCGAGCTTCTCCGCCCGACAACTTCGTCCTCATTCCTCAGCGAGCGCCCTTGGTGAGCTAAATTCTTACTTCAGTCAAACAGAGTTTGCCTGAGCGCGTGTTTCCATCTCATTGCCGGCGAATTTGAGGACTTCTCCTACGCACTTTCTTGGCCAGTTGATTGAAACAGAAGCATGAGAAAGTCACGGATAACTTAACAGCAAGTAGTAATCTCCTAGGAACTCTCATTTTGTTGATTCCTTTCCAAGATTCAAAGAAATGCTGTATTTGGTTGCCTCTTCAGTCTTTGTATACACCTAACTAGATTAACCCGCGGGTTGCTGCAGATGAACTATAAAAAGACTGAAATTGATTGGAGTAGAACCCATAAAGTATACAGGAAAATTAGTTTTGAGGGGATTTTTTCATTGAGTAGAATTCATAAAGTATACAGGAAAGTTAGTTTTGAAGAATCTAAACGGTGTGGCTTTCAAATGAAGAAGATCTGCGGTCCGTTTGGTTTATGCCTCAACTCACCCTACCAAAAAATTGGGCATTCCAAATGCCCTACCACTCAATACACATCAAAATTAAGGTTGAAAACAACAAAGTTGATGTGGCTGAATCATAGAAGAGATAACTAGCAATAACGGCTTTTCAAAAAATAAAATAACTAGCAATAACTGCAGTTAGAGTAGATTAAACTGTATAAGAACATAGGATATGCATGGAAGGAATGTGTCTTGTGTGTATTCATGGGTTTCCGCTTTGATGTTACTTTCCTAGAGTCCAGGGACATCTGTTGCAGCTTTAACCTCGTAGTTTGAGACCGCGGTCTTATCTTTTATGCCGAGTCTTCTCATCACTGCCTTCTTATTAGGGAGCACAGCACATGACGATCCACAGACATGGTATGCCCATAGCCCATTGGAGACATGTTTGATGGTCTCCGCTGGTTGGAAACAGCCTATTTTTTCAGTTATCTGACAGATTTCCATTGTGTTCTGTTAACTACTGCACTACGATTCTCTATTTTTACTGCACCATCACATGAACTGTAGCTATGGGCCATTGTTACTCTGCATCAGAGTAAAACTTAGAAACCAATCATTGTCCAAATCATTTTTCATTTAGGCGCTCTTCGCTTCACCACTCTGATTTTAGGCTCTCATGACATCATTGAATATCAGTTTGTTTAGCTGGATACTTATCTTAATTCCTTTTGTGAATAATTACCGTTTCACAGCTCGCGCTTTCTATTTGTAGTGACCACTCAGTGGATGTAAAATAGTCTGAACGCTTAACAGCAGAAGCCTGGACGGCAGTTCCATTTATACGGCTAAAAACTTCACGATCATTAAGTTACAAGCACAAACTGTTTTATTTATTCACTCAAATACACACAGCAAAGTGGGGCGGAAGTTCCTATGAACTGCAGCTCATCGGAAAAGCATACAACCTCATGTTACCAGTACAATAGTATTGCCACACTATATGGCTATAACATTGTAGCACACAGTTTATTTATCCTCGGCGGCTTATTTCCTGCGCACCTCAATTCTCACAAGTGCCTCTTGACCCTCTCGTAGACTGCATAAGTGATGCACATTATTTTATGAAGGTGGAGAAAGATTTCTACACAGGGGCAAGGAGCACCTCATCCCCGACATCAGTGTGATCTTTAACTGGCAGGTCGGTGTTCTTATCAAAGGGGAATGGCTCCAGTTTTGGCTGCGCTGCTTTCAGGATCATTTCAATTGGCATTTCTGGCTTTGATCTTTCCAAAGGCGCCACTGGATCAACACTTGGGTCATGACCCTGCAAAGAGTTATAGATTATTTAAAATAGGCTTGCAAATGACACATCTGTTTTATTTTAAACATGCATGGGTGGCACTAACCAGGTTAGCATGCATTTTCTCAACAAAAGTTTGGAAAGTGGCATAGTTCTGTCCCTCCAGTAGCTCATTCGATAACCGGAGGTAGGTGAACCCAAACAGTTTGTGCTCAGGAGGGCCATTCTTGTTGATGCCTTTCGGTCTCGCGTTCCTGAGTATTGTGTTGTAAGCAGTGGCATCAAATCGACCGAGTGCGTTTTCGCACGCCACATGTAAACCCTCTCTCCATCCAGCACTCAGCACCTAAGGTTTTTGATGAGAAGTGCTTCAGTGTTTCCGTAAAAGATAATTGTAAATTCCTGAGCCATAAATACTGGGCGGTTGCTAATGCTGTGGTTACCTGTTGGACTAGTTCTTCTGGTGCGCTCTTCGCCTCTTCGCTTTGCTCCGAGTCCCTCATCTCTGCACAAGTGAAGTTCATGCTAGCATGATGCCTTGTGAGCATGCGTGCTATGGTTCTGTAGCCGTCTCTGTCATCTAAGTTGTAGTACCCGGCTGTGAGCTCGGCTGCATGGTTTGGAACCCTGTACCACCAGTGAATGCCAGAGATCTGCAACCAAACATTGGATCATGTCTCATTACATTCTAGATTAAGCAATGTGAGTTGTATATACTTCCTCCTTCCGTAAGCTTATACACTATGTTAGGGTGAATTTGTGCATTTTTTTGTTGTTTATCAGGCACAACTTCTCAACTGAATCATGATTTTTGCAATCTTTTCTACTATAATATACTGAGATCTGTAGGATGGTACTTACTTTTATTGCCAGCTGCACCCTGCATCCCAAGAAGACCTTGTTTGCTTCGTCCAAGACCTTGTCACCGTGCTTGATCAGTTTGTTGGAGTACCATGACAGGAAAAACTTCCCCTTCTCGGTGAGGTATGTTCCGTTGTCCTTGAAGAATTGGGTTTTCTCGGGAGTGTCGTTGTACTCTCCAGCATCGTCTGGCAATTCCCACTCAGGATGGCCAGCCTTTGCCGCTGCTGCTTTGAAGTCTGCTTCCAGGTACTTGTCATAACACTGCAGATTATTATTGTTTTAGTTAAAACAGTTAATTGGAGCCCTTTTGTCTTTACTTGTTATGGTATTATTTTTGCATCCGTTTTAATTCATGCCTGTCTGTTTAGTTGGATGTACATTTGATGTCCACTGCTTTTACCGTTTAATTGTGGGGCCATGGTCTTATGTTTGCTTCTGATACTTTGCTAAAAAAGAGAGCATGATCTCTCAAAAGCCATAAGTTAGTAATGATTTGGAATTGCCATTTTATCCAACATCGCTTATGATCAGAATCACTTTACCACTGGGAGAACCTTTTTCAGTGCAAATCGTCTCTTGGGACAAAGATTAAACTGCCTTTGGTCATCACATGTTACATGTACTCCCTCCGTCCCAAAATTCTTGTCTTAGATTTGTCTAAATATGGATGTATCAAGTCACGTTTTAGTATTAGATACATCCGTATCTAGGCAAATTTAAGACAAGAATTTTGGGACGGAGGAAGTATAAGAGTATTTTGTAAGGACAGAAGAGTATTTGGCAACAAAAAAAAACACTCACGATGAATTCTCCGACGCCCGGGAAGACCCATCCCTGGCTCTGAGGATAGGATGGGTACCTCATCTCTCCAGCCGGGCCAAGTCCCACTTCAATGTCCACGATGGTACCGGCATCCAAGAACTTTTTCATGTTTTCCCTGAAGCTCGTCATGTAATCAGCATACATCTGTCGCAGCCACAAAGACACACTGGGCCTATCAAAATCATAACTATGCTGTTGCCAAGACTCATCTCAGTCATCTAAATCACCATATATGCAGGAGAACTGGAATGGCGATTTAGCTTAGCTAACCTGGACGGCTGTTCTTCCATGGAAGAGAGGCTGGTCATCCACTCCAAGGGTGAGGTACTCGATGTTCCTCGTCCCGCCGCGGTTGGTGTAGAAAATGTCCGGGTCGGTGGCGCCGACGTCGCGCACCCACTGTGGGATGGGGATGTTGACGATGTCGCCGACGTTGCCACCGCACTGGTGGAACGACATGATGGCCTGCAGCTTGAGCCCGGCCTCGTGCACCAGGTCGAAGACCTGCTTGTAGGCGCTCCAGTCGTACGCCTTGGGGCCCTTGCCCTCCACCAGCCCCCACCAGACGTCTATCATGACGCCGTCCACGCCGGCCTCCGTCAGCTTCTTCAGCTGCGCCCTGGTCTCATCGCCCTTCTCGAACTTGTTGTCGACGCTCACGACGTCCAGCTATTCTCACAGTGGAAGTGAAGACAAGGTTAGTGCAAAATACTGCATCTGAGGTCTCAGATCTTGTTGATAAGTTGGGTATCAGATGCACGATAATCTGAGTTTCTAGATCCTTGCAATGGTTTGTCCGTGCCATGGTGCTTAGCGGGAAGAATGGAGCTTACCGGCAGCATAACGTAGACTTGGACATAGTTGGCTAGCATGTTCCCAGCCATTGCGGCTGCTGGCTACAAACACTGGTTTGCGTGCTCACTCACTCACCGAGCTTGGTTTGCTGGGTGTTGCAGGGGAGCTCGAGGGGTCTATTTATACTGCGAAAGAGGGAGGAGGAGGGCGGGTCCTTCTCCAGCGAGGCGAGGTGAACTGCTTGATTTTGGTTACCGCTCACAGCCCAGCTTCAGGGTTGATATCATATTTTCCTTGTCACTAGGAGAAGATTGGGTATCTGAGTGTTCTGATTCGTTCACGTGTGTTTAGAGCGGCAAGCCAACAGTATGTCAGGTTTAAATACGTTATCCGGGGAAAAAAATACAGGGTCGTCACGTATGTACGACTAGGACAAAGTTCTCATTGTCTCTGGATTATGGCAAAAGCCGAAGCCACGAGCCCATAAAATAGTTCTATGTTTCTTTTTACTTCGCATATAAAATTTGTTTAAAGTCAAATTAAGCAAAATTTGACCAAATTTATCTTTAAAATATCAACATCTACAAAATTATATAGCTTGAAAATTTATTTCATGATGCATCTAATGATATTGACTTCGTATTGTTAATATTGACATTACTTTGTTATAAAGTTGGTCAAACTTTATAAAGTTCAACTTAAGACAAATTGTATATGCAGACTAAAAAGAAATGAAGGGGGTATTCTTTTTGTTTATAAGCCAAGTGCAAAAGTAAAAAAAATAAACTCAACCAAACACCCTCTAATATGTGGTGATTTGAGAGCCATGTGTGGTCGCCCACCTCACCCCCTCCATCGACAGGCGTGCGCTCTGGCGATTGATGACGAAGAGGCGAATCTCGGTGCTCTAGCTAGTAGTTTAGGTTTGGGATTTTTAGAACATCTACAGCCGAACAGGCAAATCCACCCCTCTATATGTTCGTGAACACGCCCGCGCATGCCAGCGGATGTAGCCGGACCGCCTCATATGTTGTGCCTAGCAGTTACATACCTCAAATCTGGACTTTCAAATCCATGCACATCCATCATACACGCCAATGTCGCACGTAAATAACAAATATTGGTAGCAAAACATGTAGTTCTTACATAATTTTTTAAGTGCACAACTCAAACATTAGCTCTTTCGTTTCCATTGTGCGTTCACATATGCTCCACAAGATCACTGAGTAGCTACATGTGCACTGATGATCTCAAAGATTTTGATGCATCTGCAGAAAGTTCATAAGTTGCTTTGCATCTTGATTTTTGGGGATTTGAACTTGTTCTTCAGGCGCTTCAAAATCATTGGTTTGGGCTACGCCATCACCTTCATTCTCGACAATCGTATTGTGCAAAATAATACAACATGTTATTAGTTGCCACAAAGTTTTTGATTCCCACATCATTGCAGTTTCACGAATAATTCCCCAACGAGCTTGAAGCACTCCGAATGCCCTCTCCACATCCTTCCTAGTTGCTTCCTACATTGTTGCAAAGTGGCTTTGTTTGTTGCCTTTTGGTTCAGATATGGTCTTTACAAATGCCACCCACTGAGGATAGATGTCATAGGCAAGATAGTATCCCATGTTGCCATTGACGTGCAGTTGCACGGCGGTGATTCTCCATTACAAAGCCTCCTGAACACAGGAGATCCGTTGAAGCATGTTGATGTCGTTGTGAGAACCCGACATTCCAAAGAAAGCATGCCAATACCATAAGTCATGTGATGTCGCTGCTTCCAGTATGATGGTGGCCTTTATGGTGTGACCTTAATATATTCCCCGTAAACCTTTGGGTAGTTTTTTCATTACCAATGCATGCAATCAATTGATCCGAGCAGTGTTGGAAACCCTTCTCCAATAGCCAACAACTATTATGTGTCCTGCACATTTGGTTCTCTTAGATACTCTGCTCCAAACACCTGCACCACGGCGCGGACAAACCTAACAGTAGTATTCAAGCATGTACTCTCCTCCATCCGGACCATCTCACCAATGGCATCAGCGGTAGTACCAAGTGCAAGCATCCTCAGAGCAGCCGTGCATTTCTGCTTAGCAGAGAAAGAAAGTTGGCCGCAACAATCCCTTGTGAGTTTGAAGTAGTCATTGTGTGCCCCTACTCCCTCCACAACGCGCAAAAAACAATGGTTTGCGCATAAGAAAACGACGATGAAACCATGCATCATCTGAAAAAGTTGGTTCCGGAGCAAAGTAGTCCGTGTGCAGTAGCCGTGCTCCGGAGACCCTCAGGTCACTCTTCTCCCTTTGATCGAGCCCTTTAAGTTGACAATATGCTCCACCTGCCGGTCCATTTCCTCTTGCATGCTCATGCCCACTTCTTCGTCTGAATCCGACGAATCGAAGAACTTATCTTCAATCATTTTATCAAGTTCCGTCGGTCCATACTCCTCGTTCGACGAAGCATCAGAGTCCATCACTTTCCCTGCGAATGAACACAAAAAACTGTGTCGGACAATGTATCGAACACATAGAGCGCAAGGGGCAGCTCGAATAGTTGCCAAACATACCATGGTGGCATCCGGGCCGGCGACAATGTCTGCGGGGGCGAACACGATAGAGAGGAATGTTGTGTCGGTGCTGGCGGCACTGTGGCTCGAAACGACTGTGGAGCAAGGGTGGTGGCGTAGCTATGAAAGGTCCGGCACGGAGGAGGAAGAGGTGAGAGAGAAAATGGATTCGGTAGGTCGAGGAGGTGGATTTGATGCAATTTGTGGTGGGGTAGGCCTATCGGATCCGACGTGGACGCGCCCGGGCTATCTGCCCTGTATTTGGACTGGATTGAGGGGTGGCAGTCAGTGTGGGTGTTTGAGGCGCTCGTCTGGGTCAGTTTTTTGACTAGTCGATGACCGAGGCGTTCACCCGGGCGTTGGGCGGGGGGGGGGGGGGGGGGGGGGGGGGGGGGGGGGGGGGGGGGGGGGGGGGGGGGGGGCTGAGGAGCCCGGTTGTAGATGCTTCTAGTCTTTACCGAGGCCTGAGCAAATGGCAGCGCTTCATCTTTGAATTGGTCTTTTGGGTTTTGATCCTCGAATTCATCTGTCATGACGGAGTCGATGGAACTCCAATGTAGATTCCTACAATCTCTTGGCTGTTAGGTTTTCTCGTCATAAGTGCGCGACAGTATCTGGTGTGGTCGATTCAACAGTCACGACAATGGCTTTAGGGCGTTGATCTTCAAGGACATGTGCACGAAGACTTTTCAGTTATCATTAACAAGGTTAGGCCGGCTCAGGTGTGGGGCAGCTACAATGGTGTGTTAACGGCTCGGTCCGACAGTGGTAGTGGTCGTTCGGTGGTCCACCTTGATGTATTTTTTTAATTATGTTTAGAGTGCTTTGTACCTTCGGTTAACTTTTATAATAAAATTGTGTTTTTTTAAAACAAAAGAAAATGTATTGACATGTGACCGTGTACCATCACACATAATGTACTTTCGATGAACTTTGTATCATCAAACGAAAATATCAACACCCCGTTTCCAAAAAGACTAACACTCCGTCAGACGGTTACACAAATAGACCGATCTTCTCTGCTCAGGTGACTATCTTACGGCTACCCAAAGAACCGCATCTGTTGTTTGTACGTACCTATTTCGTGTGTGAAACTGGGCGCAACCGAATTTTATTCCCCGTGTTGGTCGTGCACTGACACTGCTGCAGCATGTTGCAACTCCGGAAAGCTACTTATTAAAAAAAAAAAAACTCCGGAATGCTACAATCACGGCTGGTGCTGATTGCGAGTTCAGATAAACTTAACTTCAGTTTATCCATGGTTTTTACCTTCTTTTTTTAGCTGGCATGCTTTTTTTAACTTTGCTTTTTACTCTTCAGAAAAAAAAATCTTACATTATAGAACCGAGGAAGTACTTTTAAGCAATTGATTCATCAGCAGCTCTCGTACATGTTTGCCATCACGTTGCTATGCCATATGCTCCGTGCACACCTAGACCTTGTTCGACAATCCACCGACTCCGAAAATCTGCGAAGCGAAAAAACTGCAGCTTCATCCGCTCCGGGAGCGGAGTTGTGGAACATAGCAATTACAAACAGGGCATTAACCGCTGAAAGGCGAGACCGGGGCTCCTCCCGCCCAGGCCACGCCGCGCCTTTTGGATGCGGCCGGCGGTTCTCAACATCTCGACCCGGGCGTTCGATGATCTCTGTCGGGCATTCAGTGCTTCCAGTTGGATTAGCTGGCACGTTGCACATGCGCGGTCACAAATCGCAAGGGCATGGGATCTGTCGTTCTCCGTCAAAACCTTAAAACACACTGTGCTGTACCGTGAGTTTGCCGGCCATAACATTGCAAGATTATTTTGATGCTGATAATCTGTGGTGCCGATCGATGATGCTACCGCAAACAGGAGAAATGATCGTGGGGTCTCTTGCGCTCTTGCACGTAGTCGTGTTGACGAACAGCGTAAGCAGTAAAAAAAGGCGTTGTTATCGTGAAATGCGTAAGGTGGATCGACCAGTCGCCAGCTCTGTCGCGTGCGCAGCGCTTAGGGCTAGTTTGGTTCGCTTCCACGTCGCGGGATGCCTGGCCTGGAGCTTCCCTGAAGTCTGCCTGAACTTCGTTTGGTTGGTGTCCTGAGAATTTTGGTGCGAGCCTGGCCTGAATCGCCCAGGCATGAGATTAGCCTGCCAGGCGTCCCCTTCCATCCGCCTGGACAGCAGGCAACATCAGCCTGACGCTGATCCAGCAGGTTATAGATGAGTTATGGGCTGCTTTTTCAGTTTTATGTTTGTTTATTCCTCCCAGGCCCAGCACACAATTCAAACAGCTACCTCTCTAGGCGGCGAAAATCATATATTTGACCTCAGGGCGAAATCAAATCACAAAATGATCTGCTCTCGAAAAAATTTCACTCTGCTGACCCTTTCGTGTGGCGCCCGACAGCTAGGCGCCACACACCACTGTGCAGCGTCTCTGCCTTAGGCGTCGCACCTCCTGCCAGCGTGGCAGCCCTGGTCCAGTTGCGGCCCCACAGACAGCGGTGCAGCGCCCAAGGGATAGGCGACACACTGTGTAATGTGCAGCGCCTATGGCTTGGGCGCTGCACATTGACTTAAGCCGCATCGGGCCAGCCCCTCCCAGCAGTTCTTCCCCCTCTGAGCAGTTGCTCTGTTTACAGAGAGCGGCGGCAGCGGCGCTCCCTTCGGACCCCCCCCCACACCCCTCTCAGATCTGAAGTTTTGAGGCCCGGATTCGATCTCCAATCCCTCCTACTAGGTAAACTCCTATGTTCCCTTTCTTTTTCTCCGTAAATGAGTTGCAATTTTAGGGATTTGCCCAAGATTAGGTGGAACCTTTGATTTGCTTGGTTTGGATCTTTGTTTGCCCAAGATTAGGTGGAACCTTTGACCCCCCCACACTATATGATTCTTGTTAGTGAAACCTAGATTGTAATTTTTTTTAGATATATATGAGATGCCTAGTTTTGTAGATAATTATGAGATGTTGAGTGTTGTAGCTATATGTGAGATGTTGAATTTTTTTAGATATATATTAAATGTTGAGTTTATTTGAAATATGAGATGTTGATTTACTTGAACACATATGACATACTAGATATATACGAGAATTTACAATCATTTATTCATTGTGTGAGAAGGAGATGTTGAGATTCTTGTAGATGAATACATATGAGATGTTTAGATGAACACATATGAAATGTTGAGTGTTTACCGATATTTGAGATGAACTCATATATGTTTATTGTTTGAACTTTGTAAGGATGGTTTGGCTTCTCGACGATGTCTACGACACGAAACACCGGGCCTACATGATGCGCGAGAAGGAGATGGTAATAACGAGTAATCTAAATATTTTGCCTTAAGTTGAAATTTACATGCCCTAAGATTTGTCATTACTTGTTTTTTGCAGAAGCTTGAACCTTTGAAGATTCGGTATCACGGGGTCTCTGGTCCTGCCATGCCTTACGATGAGCGGTACACACCGTACATCAAGCAGGCAGGACTACTCCCGTGGATTCAGTTGGTCAGCCGGTCCACGCCGAATCTGAACGCTCCACTGGTGTCCGCTCTTGCTGATCGGTGGAGGCCGGAGACGCATAGTTTCCATCTTCGGACTGGGGAGATGACCGTGACGCTCGAGGATGTCTCGTTGATCACCGGTCTTGCTATCGACGGGATGCCTCTCTGTATGAGCACCGATTCTGATGGGTGGCGCGAGCAGATGATTGCTCTTATCGGTATGGCTCCTACCGAGGCTGAGGCTGATGTAGAGGAGGGAGAAGAGAAGAAGAAGAAGAAAAGGAAAGCATCCGGAGCTGCTTTCACGTGGATTCAAACTCACTTTGCGACGTGCCCTCCGGATACCACTGATGACATGATCCAGACACTGTTGGAAATATGCCCTAGAGGCAATAATAAATTGGTTATTATTATATATTTCCTTGTTCATGATAATCGTTTATTATCCATGCTATAATTGTATTGATAGGAAACTCAGATACATGTGTGGATACATAGACAACACCATGTCCCTAGTAAGCCGCTAGTTGACTAGCTCGTTGATCAATAAATGGTTACGGTTTCCTGACCATGGACATTGGATGTCATTGATAACGGGATCACGTCATTAGGAGAATGATGTGATGGACAAAGACCCAATCCTAAGCCTAGCACAAAGATCGTGTAGTTCGTATGCTAAAGCTTTTCTAATGTCAAGTATCATTTCCTTAGACCATGAGATTGTGCAACTCCCGGATACCGTAGGAGTGCTTTGGGTGTGCCAAACGTCACAACGTAACTGGGTGGCTATAAAGGTACATTACAGGTATCTCCGAAAGTGTCTGTTGGGTTGGCACGAATCGAGACTGGGATTTGTCACTCCGTGTAAACGGAAAGGTATCTCTGGGCCCACTCGGTAGGACATCATCATATGCGCAATGTGACCAAGGAGTTGATCACGGGATGATGTGTTACGGAACGAGTAAAGAGACTTGCCGATAACGAGATTGAACAAGGTATAGGGATACCGACGATCGAATCTCGGGCAAGTACAATACCGCTAGACAAAGGGAATTGTATACGGGATTGATTGAGTCCTTGACGTCGTGGTTCATCCGATGAGATCATCGTGGAACATGTGGGAGCCAACATGGGTATCCAGATCCCGCTGTTGGTTATTGACCGGAGAACGTCTCGGTCATGTCTGCATGTCTCCCGAACCCGTAGGGTCTACACACTTAAGGTTCGATGACGCTAGGGTTATAAAGGAAGCTTGTATGTGGTTACCGAATGTTGTTCGGAGTCCCAGATGAGATCCCGGACGTCACGAGGAGTTCCGGAATGGTCCGGAGGTAAAGATTTATATATAGGAAGTCCTATTTCGGCCATCGGGGCAAGTTTCGGGGTCATCGGTATTGTACCGGGACCACCGGAAGGGTCCCGGGGGCCCACCGGGTGGGGCCACCTATCCCGGAGGGTCCCATGGGCTGAAGTGAGAAGGGATCCAGCCCAAAGTGGGCTGGGGCACCACTTCCCCTAGGGCCCATGCGCCTAGGGTGAAAGGGGAACCCTAAGGAAGAGTCCCAAGGAGGGAAGGCACCTCCTAGGTGCCTTGGGGGGGAGGGAAACCTCCCCTGGCCGCCGCCCCCTAGGAGATTGGATCTCCTAGGGCTGGCGCACCCCCCCTTTGGGATCCCTATATATAGTGAGGGTAGGAGGGCCTCTTGACACACCCCTTATGCCTTTGGTGCAGCCCTCCCTCTCTCCCAAGTTCTTCTCCTCTCCCGTGGTGCTTGGCGAAGCCCTGCAGGATTGCCACGCTCCTCCATCACCACCACGCCGTTGTGCTGCTGCTGGATGGAGTCTTCCTCAACCTCTCCCTCTCTCCTTGCTGGATCAAGGCGTGGGAGACGTCACCGGGATGTACGTGTGTTGAACGCGGAGGTGCCGTCCGTTCGGCACTAGGATCATCGGTGATCTAAATCACGACGAGTACGACTCCATCAACCCCGTTCACTTGAACGCTTCCGCTTAGCGATCTACAAGGGTATGTAGATGCACTCTCCTTCCCCTCGTTGCTGGTCTCTCCATAGATAGATCTTGGTGACACGTAGGAAATTTTTTGAATTTCTGCTACGTTCCCCAACAGTGGCATCATGAGCTAGGTCTATGCGTAGTTACTATGCACGAGTAGAACACAACACAAAGTAGTTGTGGGCGTTGATTTTGTTCAATATGCTTACCGTTACTAGTCATATCTTGATTCGGCGGCATTGTGGGATGAAGCGGCCCGGACCAACCTTACACGTACTCTTGCGTGAGACCGGTTCCACCGACAAACATGCACTAGTTGCATAAGGTGGCTGGCGGGTGTCTGTCTCTCCCACTTTAGTCGGATCGGATTCGATGAAAAGGGTCCTTATGAAGGGGTAAATAGCAATTGGCATATCACGTTGTGGTATTTGCGTAGGTAAGAACCGTTCTTGCTAGAAACCCATAGCAGCCACGTAAAACATGCAAACAACAATTAGAGGATGTCTAACTTGTTTTTGCAGGGTATGCCATGTGATGTGATATGGCAAAAGGATGTGATGAACGATATATGTGATGTATGAGATTGATCATGTTCTTGTCAAGGGAATCACGACTTGCATGTCGATGACGAGACAACTTCAAGAAGACACGATGATGGAGATCATGATGATGGAGATCATGGTGTCATACCGGTGACAAGATGATCATGGAGCCCAAGATGGAGATCAAAGGAGCTATATGATATTGGCCATATCATGTCACTATTATTTGATTGCATATGATGTTTATCATATTTATACATCTTATTTGCTTAGAACGACGGTAGTAAATAAGATGATCCCTTACAACAATTTCAAGAAGTGTTCTCCCCTAACTGTGCACCGTTGCTACAGTTCGTCGTTTCTAAGCACCACGTGTTAATCGGGTGTGATGGATCCTTACGTTCACATACAACGGGTGTAAGACAGTTTTACACATGCAAAAACACTTAGGGTTAACTTGACGAGCCTAGCATGTACAGACATGGCCTCGGAACACAGAAGACCGAAAGGTCGAGCATGAGTCGTATAGAAGATACGATCAACATAAAGATGTTCACCGACGTTGACTAGTCCGTCTCACGCACAGATCGGACACGGCCTAGTTGACTCGGATCATGTAATCACTTAGATGACTAGAGGGATGTCTATCTAAGTGGGAGTTCATAAGATGAACTTAATTATCTTGAACATAGTCAAAAGGATTTTGCAAATTATGTCGTAGCTCGCGCTTTAGTTCTACTGTTAGTTATGTTCCTAGAGAAAAATTAGTTGAAAGTTGATAGTAGCAATTATGCGGACTAGGTCCGTAAACTGAGGATTGTCCTCATTGCTTCTTAGAAGGCTTATGTCCTTAATGCACCGCTCAGTGTGCTGAACCTCGAACGTTGTCTGTGGATGTTGCGAACATCTGACATACACGTTTTGATAACTACATGATAGTTCAGTTAAACGGTATAGAGTTGAGGCACCAAAGACGTTTTGGAAACGTCGCAAAACATATGAGATGTTTTGAGGGCTGAAATTGGGATTTCAAGCTCGTGCCCACGTCAAGAGGTATAAGACCTCCGATGATTTTCTTAGCCTGCAAACTAAGGGAGAAAAGCTCGATTGTTGAGCTTGTGCTCAGATTGTCTGAGTACAACAATCGCTTGAATCAAGTGGGAGTTGATCTTCCAGATGAGATAGTGATGTTTCTCCGAAGCCATTACCACCAAGCTGCTAGAGCTTCGTGATAAACTATAATATATCAGGGACATATATGATGATCCTTGAGATATTCGCGATGTTTGACACCACAAAAGTAGAAATCAAGAAGGAACATCAATCGTTGATGGTTGGTGAAACCACTAGTTTCAAGAAGGGCAAGGGAACAAAGGGATACTTCATGAAACGGCAATTCAGCTGCTGCTCTAGTGAAGAAACCCAAGGTTGAACCCAAACCCGAGACTAAGTGCTTCTGTAATAAGGGGAACAGCCACTGGAGCAGAATTACCCTAGATACTTGGTAGATGAGAAGGCTGGCAAGGTCGATAGAAGTATATTGGATATACATTGTGTTGATGTGTACTTTACTAGTACTCCTAGTAGCACCAGGGTATTAGATACCGGTTCGGTTGCTAAGTGTTAGTAACTCGAAATAAAAGCTACGAAATAAACGGAGACTAGCTAAAGGTGAGCTGACGATATGTGTTGGAAGTGTTTCCAATGTTGATATGATCAAGCAACGCACGCTCCCTCTACCATCGAGATTGGTGTTAAACCTAAATAATTGTTATTTGGTGTTTGCGTTAAGCATAGACATGATTGGATTATGCCTATTGCAATACGATTATTCATTTAAGAAGATTAATGGTTACTCTGTTTATTTGAATAATACCTTCAAATGGTCTTACACCTGAAATGAATGGTTTATTGAATCTCGATCGTAGTGATACACATGTTCATGCCAAAAGATAGTAATGATAGTACCACCTACTTGTGGTACTGCCACTTAAGTCATATTGGTATAAAACGCATGAAGAAGCTCCATGTTGATGGATCTTTGGGCTCACTCGTTTTTGAAAAGTTTGAGACATGCGAACCATGTCTGTTGGTATATATGCATGAAGAAACTCCATGCAAATGGACCGTTTTGTACTCACTTGATTTTGAATCACTTGAGACATGCAAATCATACCACATGGGCAAGATGACTGAAAGCCTCGTTTTTCAGTAAAATGGAACTAGAAAGCAGCTTGTTGGAAGTAATACATTTTGATGTGTGCAGTCCAATGAGTGCTGAGGCGTGTAGTGAATATCGTTATGTTCTTACTTCACAGATGATTTGAGTAGATGTTGAGTACATTTATTTGATAAATCACGAGTCTGAATTATTGAAAGGTTCAAGTAATTTCAGGGTGAAGTTGAAAGATCGTCGTAACAAGAGGATAAAAGATCTATGATATGATCATAGAGATGAATATCTGAATTACGAGTTTGGCACAGAATTAAGACATTGTGGAAATTGTTTCACAACTAATACAGCCTGCAACACCATAGTGTGATGGTGTGTCCGAACATCATAACTGCACCCTATTGGATATGATGCATACCATGATGTCTCTTATCGAATTACCACAATAGTTTATGGGTTAAGCATTAGAGACAACCACATTCACTTTAAATAGGGCACCACGTAATTCCGATGAGATGACACCGTATGAACTATGGTTTAGAGAAACCTAAGCTGTCATTTCTTAAAAAATTTGGGGCTGCGACGCTTATGTGGAAAAGTTTCAGGCCGATAAGCTCGAACCCAAAGCGGATAAATGCATCTTCATAGGACAACCCAAAAACAGTTGGGTATACCTCCTGTCTCAGATCCGAAAGCAATAAAGGATTGTTTCTAGAATCGGGTCCTTTCTCGAGGAAAAGTTTCTCGCGAAAGAATTGAGTGGGAGGATGGTGGAGACTTGATGAGGTTATTGAACCGTCACTTCAACTAGTGTATAGCAGGGCACAAAGAGTTGTTCCTGTGGCACCTACACCAATTGAAGTGGAAGCTTATGATATTGATCATGAGACTTCGGATCAAGTCACTCCCAAACCTCGTGGGATGACAAGGATGCGCACTACTTCAGAGTGGTACGTAATCCTGTCTTGGAAGTCACGTTGCTAGACAATAATGAACCTACGAGCTATGGAGAAGCGATGGTGGGCCCGGATTCCGATAAATGGCTCGAGGCCATAAAATCCGAGAGAGGATCCATGTATGAAAACAAAGTGTAGACTTTGGAAGAACTACTTGATGGTCGTAAGGCTGTTGAGTGTAGATGGATTTTAAAAGGAAGACGGACAATGATGGTAAATGTCACCATTAAGAAAGCTCGACTTGTCGTTAAGATGTTTTCTGACAAATTCAAGGAGTTGACTACGGTGAGATTTTCTCACTCGTAGCGATGCTAAGAGTCTGTTGGAATTATATTAGCAGTCACTGCATTATTTATGAAATCTTGCAGATAGGATGTCAAAACATTGTTTCCTCGACGATTTTCTTGAGGAAAGGTTGTATGTGATACAACCGAAAGGTTTTGTCAATCCTGAAAAGATGCTAATAAGGATGCAAGGCTCCAGCAATCCTTCTGAGGACTGGAGTGAGCATCTCGGAGTTGGAATGTACACTTTGATGAGATGATCAAAGATTTTGAGTTTATACAAAGTTTATGAGAAACTTGTATTTCCAAAGAAGTGAGTGGGAGCACTATAGAATTTCTGATGAGTATATGTTTTAACATATTGTTGATCGGAAATGACGTAGAATTTCTGGAAAGCATATAGGGTTATTTGGAAAGTGTTTTCAATGGAAAACCTGGATTAAGCTATTTGAACATTGAGCATCAAGATCTATAAGGATAGATCAAAACGCTTAATGGTACTTTCAAATGAGCACATACCTTGACATGATCTTGAAGGTGTTCAAGATGGATCAGTCAAAGAAGGAGTTCTTGCCTGAGTTATAAGGTATGAAGTTAAGACTTAAAGCTCGACCACGGCAGAATAGAGAGAAAAGACGAAGGTCGTCTCCTATGCTTAAGACGTAGGCTCTACAGTATGCTATGCTGTGTACCGCACCTGAAGTGTGCCTTGCCATGAGTCAGTCAAGGGGTACAAGAGTGATCCATGAATGGATCACAGTACAACGGTCAAAGTTATCCTTAGTAACTAATGGACTAAGGAATTTTTCTCGATTATGGAGGTGGTAAAAGAGTTCGTCGTAAAGGGTTACGTCGATGCAAGCTTGACACCTATCCGGATAGCTCCGATAGAGATACCGGATACGTATAATGCAGCAACAATTTAGAATAACTCCAAGTAGAACAGTTATTTGGAATAGCTCCAAATAGAACGTGGTAACTACATCTAGGAGATGACATAGAGATTCGTAAAGCACACACGGATCTGAAAGATTCAGACCCGTTGACTAAAACCTCTCTCACAAGCAACATGATCAAACCCAGAACTCATTGAGTGTTAATCACATAGTGATGTGAACTAGATTATTGACTCTAGTAAACTCTTTGGATGTTGGTCACATGGCGATGTGACCTGTGAATGTTAATCACATGGCGATGTGAACTAGATTATTGACTCTAGTGCAAGTGGGAGACTGTTGGAAATATGCCCTAGAGGCAATAATAAATTGGTTATTATTATATATTTCCTTGTTCATGATAATCGTTTATTATCCATGCTATAATTGTATTGATAGGAAACTCAGATACATGTGTGGATACATAGACAACACCGTGTCCCTAGTAAGCCTCTAGTTGACTAGCTCGTTGATCAATAGATGGTTACGGTTTCCTGACCATGGACATTGGATGTCATTGATAACGGGATCACGTCATTAGGAGAATGATGTGATGGACAAAGACCCAATCCTAAGCCTAGCACAAAGATCGTGTAGTTCGTATGCTAAAGCTTTTCTAATGTCAAGTATCATTTCCTTAGACCATGAGATTGTGCAACTCCCGGATACCGTAGGAGTGCTTTGGGTGTGCCAAACGTCACAACGTAACTGGGTGGCTATAAAGGTACATTACAGGTATCTCCGAAAGTGTCTGTTGGGTTTGGCACGAATCGAGACTGGGATTTGTCACTTCGTGTACAGGAGAGGTATCTCTGGGCCCACTCGGTAGGACATCATCATAATGTGCACAATGTGATCAAGGAGTTGATCACGGGATGATGTGTTACGGAACGAGTAAAGAACTTGCCGGTAACGAGATTGAACAAGGTATCGGATATCCGACGATCGAATCTTCGGGCAAGTACAATACCGCTAGACAAAGGGAATTGTATACGGGATTGATTAAGTCCTTGACATCGTGGTTCATCCGATGAGATCATCGTGGAACATGTGGGAAGCCAACATGGTATCCAGATCCCGCTGTTGGTTATTGACCGGAGAACGTCTCGGTCATGTCTGCATGTCTCCCGAACCCGTAGGGTCTACACACTTAAGGTTCGATGACGCTAGGGTTATAAAAAGGAAGCTTGTATGTGGTTACCGAATGTTGTTCGGAGTCCCGGATGAGATCCCGGACGTCACGAGGAGTTCCGGAATGGTCCGGAGGTAAAGATTTATATATAGGAAGTCCTATTTCGGCCATCGGGACAAGTTTCGGGGTCATCGGTATTGTACCGGGACCACCGGAAGGGTCCCGGGGGCCCACCGGGTGGGGCCACCTATCCCGGAGGGTCCCATGGGCTGAAGTGAAGGGATCCAGCCCAAAGTGGGCTGGGGCGCCACTTCCCCTAGGGCCCATGCGCCTAGGGTGAAAGGGGAACCCTAAGGAAGAGTCCCAAGGAGGGAAGGCACCTCCTAGGTGCCTTGGGGGGGAGGGAAACCTCCCCTGGCCGCCGCCCCCTAGGAGATTGGATCTCCTAGGGATGGCGCACCCCCCCTTTGGGATCCCTATATATAGTGAGGGTAGGAGGGCCTCTTGACACACCCCTTATGCCTTTGGTGCAGCCCTCCCTCTCTCCCAAGTTCTTCTCCTCTCCCGTGGTGCTTGGCGAAGCCCTGCAGGATTGCCACGCTCCTCCATCACCACCACGCCGTTGTGCTGCTGCTGGATGGAGTCTTCCTCAACCTCTCCCTCTCTCCTTGCTGGATCAAGGCGTGGGAGACGTCACCGGGATGTACGTGTGTTGAACGCGGAGGTGCCGTCCGTTCGGCACTAGGATCATCGGTGATCTGAATCACGACGAGTACGACTCCATCAACCCCGTTCACTTGAACGCTTCCGCTTAGCGATCTACAAGGGTATGTAGATGCACTCTCCTTCCCCTCGTTGCTGGTCTCTCCATAGATAAATCTTGGTGACACGTAGGAAATTTTTTGAATTTCTGCTACGTTCCCCAACAGACACATGCTCGTGTCTACATGTGGTATGTTGTGTCGAGGACTTTGTTTCCTGACTCCACTGGCAAGAACGCTCCATGGATGTGGCTGAAGGCGTTGACCGTCTTCGATAGCAAATGGAGCTGGGGTTCAGCGACTCTTGCCTACTTGTACCGACAGGTAGTTGGTCTGTTTTGTGATCAACTCATTTCTTCATTAGCAATGCAAGCTTGCTGTCAAGTTAACATTGTTTTTCTTTCATATGCAGCTGGACGATGCGTGTTGCAGGATCACAGATAGTGCAGGCATTGGTGGTAATATGCTTCTACTTTCTGTATGGAGCTGGGAGCGTCTGCCTGTTGGACGCCCGAAGAGCGTCAGGTTTAATCCTTGGTATGAAGATGAAGATGACGAATTACGGCGCCCCACTTGGGCTTACAAGTGGGATGTGGTTTCCGAGATGACGAACGATGTCAATCTCATGTACCAGAAGTACGTTGCCGAGTTGGACACGATTACGCCTGAGCAGGTAACGAGGTCATTACTTCAGTCATTTCTCATGTTTGCCTAAAAAAATTCACCAATTTTGCATTGTTGCCCTATTTCATAGGTGGAATGGCAGCCATATGGCGCCGATGACAGACTTGGGTACACCCCGGAGTTTACCATCAACCCGATGTGCTTGCGGGATAGGGATCTCTGGCGTATGCGGTGCCCACTGATATGCAACTGGGCTATTGAGTTTCATTTGCCACATCGCGTGTCTCGTCAGTTTGGTCTGTTCCAGCCTCACCCGCCGGAATGGGTGGATACGGACAAAGCACTTCATAGGTAAGACAGCATGAACCGTATTGACTAAGCATCGTCACTCCTTGATTTTGCTAATGTTTGGTTTTGTACCATGCAGGTTGGACAGGAGAAGGCAGCGGAAGATAAAGGACTGGGACAAGCATCATGCTTCGTATGTTACCCGCTTCCAGCTTTGTGTGGAGGAAGCTCGTAGCAGTGCACGCGCCAAGCTTCGTGAGCATTGTCCACTTGCTTTTGATAACTACATACGATGGCTTCTTGAAAATACTCGAGTTGAGATATGCCCGCCGGCATATAGTGAGGATATTCTTGAAGAACCCGTAAACTTTGAGGATCTATCAAAGGGGAAGTACAACAGAGATGTCAGGGTAGGGCACGGAGTCCCTGCTGTTCTGGTGATTAACTATGTGGTAAAGTGTTTCTTCTTTACTTTCCCGTTGGCCGTATTACACATGTTTGAATGGCTAACGTGTTCATTCTTTCTCATCCGCAGCGCACCGAGATCAAGAAAGCAGCTGATGAGAGCCAGTCTATTCTGGAGGAAACACCGGTTGGAGAAGGCAATGATGATGGTCCACTACGAGCATTCCTCAAGGTACAAATCACATTCACTATGAGAGGTAGTCTATGTTGCGGAGTTTCATATCTTCCACACTTGTTCATGTTACAGCGTCAGGCCAGGAAGTTAAGGCGGTTATCGAATCTTCTCAGTTGCCGTGATCCCGAAATTGATGAACCATCTGCCTCTAGGTCTGGTACACCATCAGACCCCTCATCTCACCATCAGAGGGACGATGTGAGTTCCTCATATGCTTATCAGGATGATGAGGGTGCGGTCACCCAAGAGGTATGACTAATCCTTTAGATGTGATTCTCACTTGATTACGACGTCGGTCTTCACCATATTGCTTGATTGTGTGATAGGGCGATGAGCTTGATGATGACATGACTTTGGCGGACGCTCAACTTCGGTCCCCATATGTGTTCAAGCCTAGGCAGCCCAGACGCCGGTACACGCCCAACGACTTTGACAACAGAGGCAACCTAAAGGTGGTCGTAGGGACCTCGCGGATAGCTAGCTTGGATCATGAGGCGGAGGCGGAGGCGGAGGAGGAAGTGCAGGAAGAGGAGGCTCGTCCATCCAGGAAGAAGAAGATTGCCTGCAGGCGTGGCACCAGGAACACGCGCGGAAGGCATTAGTGTTTGTTACTATGGAAGTGCTCTCTTGTAGCCGTTTCGTTAGGTTGATGAACTTGTTTGGTTATGTTATATGTTGGTGAACTCTTACTATTGTGGTATATGTGTTGTCCTAAAAGATATGATGTTCAAATTATTATGGTATTGTGGTATTTATTCAGTTGAATTGTTCAGTATTTGTGGTATTGTGGTATTTGTTCAGTTGAATTGTTCAATATTTGTATTTGCCAAAATGGAATCTGTTTCTGCAGTTTGGCAGTTAACAGCACTGCAGCGCCTGACAGTCAGGCGCTGCACTGTACAATGCAGCGCCCAAAGCCTAGGCGCTGCACCTCACAGTGCAGCGCCCAAAGCCCAGGCGCTGCACCTTACTGCAAAAACAGAGTTGACAGCACATTCATTTCACTGGAACATCATAATACTTACAATGACTGCATCATCACAACAATTTGAACAAACAAAATTTTTATGCCGACGAGTTCATAACTTAAGACAATTCGAACTACGACATGGTTCACGACACATTCATTACAAATGACAAATGGTAGCTTGCCCTAGAAAATAGTTCACCAACATCTTACATGCCCTCACAAGTTCACGACTCGTGCACCGAACCGAAGTCCCTACTAAGTAGAGCGAGGCCATTTCCCCTTCTTGTCACGGGCCGAGTCCTCCTCTTGCGCCTCGCGAGCCTTTGCAAGCTTTCTTGCCCTCTCCTCCTCACGAGCAAGTTTCGCTTGGCGTGCCCTCTCCTCGTCTCGTTTCTTCCGCTCCATCCTCTCCTTCTGACGACGCTCTTCCTCCAAGCCTCTTCGAAACGATTCTTCGAACCGCCGTTGCTGCCTAAGACAATCTTGGTATTGGTCCTTTTTGACATCTTCTGGCACTTCAAGATCTATCCACGTGAAGTACTTGCATAGAGGAGGCGGTGACTGCATACAAAATTTTTGTTAGTGTTGACACATATTTGATAGTAACATTTTACTTCTTGAGCTTACCGGTGGTTGGTCATAGGCGTTAGTTGGAAGTGCACGATCATAAGCATAGTTCGGGCATACAAAATATCTCCGGCCTTCCGTCCATGATTTATTTCGGTCGGTGGATATCTTCACCTTGCAAACATCTCCACACCAACATGGCGGGATGTTGGCATCTTTCTCCTTCACCTTGTTCAAAGATGCGTCCTCCCACTTGTTCGGCATGTCTTCTTGGTTAGCACACGGTGGCCTCGTCATGGAACCGGATGAAGCCATGCCTACAAAACCGATAATTCTTGGTTAACCCTAACCCCCACTTAACAATAACACAATCCTAACCATAGCATAACCCTAACACCAACATCAAACACACATACCCCTAACCCTAGCATACCACGAAAGCCTAACCAACCCAAATTAGCAAAGAAACTTAACATCATTCAACAAATATTTGCAAATCCAATCCAATCCCCAAAGTAGCAAGATTTCAGCAAATGTGACAATTCCTATGGATGAAAACGAGGGGAACGGAGGAGATTACCTTAAGGGAGGGTTTGGCTTCGAAATCCACGATCAAATACTCCGGATCTGAGGAGGATTTGAGAAGGGGAGAGAGGAGGGCAGAAGGGAGGCACTGAGCTTCGGGTTTGTGTGGGGGTGGGGATGTGTGGGGTGGGGATGGGTGGGAGGGGGGTGAGTGCAGCAAATAGATGTCCAGCCGTGCAGCGCCTAAGGGAGAGGCGCCACACACCATAGTGCAGCGCCTACTCTTTAGGCGCTGCACTTCTGGACATCCCAGTCCAGAGAGCAACAGAAGCTTCCAGTATGTTTTCTGCCCAAAAAAATGCTAAGTGAGTGTGCAACGCCCAAGGGATAGGCGCTGCACTGTAATGTGCAGCGCCTCGGCCTTAGGCGCTGCACTATCTGCTGTTTTCATATACAAAGTGATTTTTATGTTTTGTGATTCACATAGATGGCACATAATCATATCCAAATCACATGTAGTAGTCCAAATCACATACTCATACACACATAGCAATAGAGGTGTCCAATCAGATAGTCATACATAAACATTTAGCCAAAAAGACATAGTCATTTACGTCTCATATCACATAGTAGCACACATTTTGGTTCATAGAAAAAGTCATGGTCCTTGTCCCTTCTTCTTCCTCTCTTCTTCTTCTTCTTCTTCTTCTTCTTCTCCCTCCTCCGACCACCAAGGGAGCTCACCTTTCGCCTCCGTGTCCTCCACCCCCTTCATTGTTTCCATACCTATGAAAATGTCAATATAATAGTTAGTCACACAATGCAAAATGACAACACAAGCATTGAGCCAAAAGAACAAGATCATAGTAAGTGACATACGGCAATGGTCCATTGAGCCAAGTGAACATTCCTCCACCACGGCCGCCGCCAAGGCCAAGATCACCACCATTGCCTCTACCACCACCACGGCCTAGACCACCACCACGGCCTCTACCGCCACCATGGCCTCTACCGCCACCATGGCCTAGACCACCACCACGGCCTCTGCCACCACCACGGCCAAGACCATCACCACGACCTAGGCCTTCACCACAGCCAAGACCATCACCACGGCCTAGGCCTTCACCACGGCCTCTACCACCACCACCACGGCCTAGACCATCACCACGGCCTAGGCCTTCACCACGGCAAAGACCATCCCCACGGCCTAGGCCATCACCACGGCCTCTACCACCACCACGGCCTCTACCACCACCACGACCTCTTTGTTGCCTAGTGCCTCGTTGGCTTGTTTGACTTGGTTGGCTACTCCTTGGTTGACTTGGTTGGCTATCATTTGCTTGGCTTGTGCTTGCATCATTTTTCTTTGATCTTTTTCTTGATTTGGGACAAGTTCTTGTGTTGTGTCCCCCATGACTGCAGTCCCCACAACAGGATTGCTCACGAGGCTCTTGGAATTGGCCGGTGCCGTATTCTCCACCGCCACCACGGCCCCATCTGTCCATGTCACCTCTAAGACGCTTTGTCTTACGTCTTCCCCGTCTAACGACCTTCAATTCCGGGTCCGGCCATAGTTGAACTCCATGATACTCCGGCCATTGTGATTGGTCCAAGTATGGCTGAAACCGGGGAGCCCATGTATTCTTTACCGTCATGATTGAGAACTCGGACTCCCTCACAGTAAGAGGGTGATTGACGTCCACATTCCTAACACGGGCTGCATTTAACAAGTGCGAGCATGGGAGATGAAGCAACGATGGCCTCATGCAGCTGCAATCACACCGTGTTAGGGAGACCTTGAAAGCGCGGCCTCCGTGTTGGTGGCCATCATTTCTGGTTCCTCCAGGCTCTTTCACCTCATACTTCCACTCGTTGTCGTCATATAGTACAGCTTCTTGGGAGTCTGCCTTTCGTGATTGAAAGTCCAACCATTCTTCAACCTTTGGTGGGAAATAGTATTTGTGCTTATCCTTGTTCTCACCAGCAATCTGCTTATCCGTCTCCATTGAATACTTCAAAAAGTATCCATTCATCTTGTCAAATGTGTATTGAACTATTGCCGTCACAGGTAATGCACGTACACCCTTGAGCACCTTATTGAAGCATTCTGCCATATTGCTTGTCATTTGACCGTACCTCCGGCCATCTTCATCGAAAGCACGTGCCCACATATTCCTTTCGACAATGTTCTTACTGAGAAATTCATGACCACCGGGGTCAAGTTTCTTGTGTCTGAGCAATGCATTGAACAATGTGGCAAACCGCTTGTTGGTGAAAGCGAGACAACAATCTTGAAGATCATCGGCCAACTCCTTGATACCACATGCCCTATAGAAGTTTGCACAAAAGTGCCTCATGCACCATCGATGATGCAACTTTCTATGTCCGGGAATGTCAACCACCACCTCATTGAGAATTCCTGGATGGCGATCCGATATGACACAAATTTCCCTTTCAGCCGGTAATACCCTTGTTCTCAATTGACGCAAGAACCACTCCCAGTTATCATTGTTCTCCACCTCAACCAAAGCGAAAGCCAAAGGCAACACCTGGTTATTGGCATCACTTGCTATTGCAACCAATAAAGTGCCCTTGTATTGTCCGGTCAAGAACGTGCCATCAATGGCGATGACGGGCCGACAATGCTCAAAAGCCCTCATGCATTGCTCAAAGGCCCAAAATGCACGGCCAAATACTCAGACAGTCCTCCCGTTGTGAATCAATGTTTGGTGCCCATGAGGCTCAACCACGTGAACCATGCCTGGGTTTGTAGTGGCCATAGCTAACAACAACCTAGGGAGTCGGTTGTATGCTTCCTCCCAATTGCCATACAACATCTTGAATGCGGCTTGCTTTGCCTTCCATGCCTTGCCGTACTTCACCTTGTAATGAAAGATGGCTTTCACAAGGTCAATGACACTCTTGATGCTCATTGTTGGAAGTGTGGATATTTGGTTGGAAAGCCTATAAGCGATGAACTCGGACGTGAGTTGTCTGTGTTGTTGGTACACAAGCTTGCCATCCGCATTCTTGTGCCGGCACATGTGATTTGGTAGACAACTCACTATGCGCCAAGTGGGACCTCCTTTCCATGGCCTTGCACGCACAATTCATGGACAACTTGGCACTTCACATTTGACCGTGTAACGCACATTGACGTCCGAGTTGGCCAATTTTATGTGGACGATAATGCGTAACCGAGTAGTTGTCGAGTCACATCTTCAATTCCAAGAAGGATTGAAACTCACAACCGGGATATATCCCGTTCTTGCTGTCTTCCAAATCACGGTGAGAACTTGGCCTAGCTCCAAGAGATATGCATTTGCCACCATCCACAACGGCTTCATCCGCGAGACTAAGATCCTTGAACAATGGTGTCTTGTGATCCCGCCCGAATACCTTCTTGAATGCTTGGGCCTCCTTCGGTGTGAACCCCTCCTCATCAACTTCTTCATCGGGACCATCGTCATCCGAGTCCGATGCATATGCACGGGAAAAAGGGATGGATTGGTCCATTGTCTCTTGCACATGATATTGGTCGAGATCACCCACATTGTTGTCATGGAGATCAACTTCGTTGTCATCCTCCTCGTACTCATCATTCTCCTCTTCAAAACCTTCATTTTGGTTGTTTGGAGTCGGGCTCAATGTTGGCCAATCTTGTTGCGTGAAATGAGGTTCACTCATTTGATCTTGGTTCATGGGTGGTGGAGTGCTAGCAACCAACGGGGAGGGGTTCCGGTTCAAGTCCAAATTCAAAGTAGACTCAACCTTCTTGGAGGCAAATAACTCAAGAGCCTTGTCTAGAGATTCGGCAACCGTCTTCTTGTATGCAACCCAACGTTGCTCGGAGTTCACACGCATTGTCTTTCAACGGATGTGCATTCCAAAACCAACATTATGCCTTCCCACGAACTCAACAACGTCACTTGGGTCCATCCAATTCAAATCCTTCCTCACTTGGTCCAAGAGCTCCGCATAGCTTGGACTACTCTCAAACACCATGTCAAGCTCATCCGGGTCCGGCTCAACATTGCCTTTCAAAAAGGCCTCTTTATCCACATGATGAACATAAACACATGTTCTCCCCATCCCTACAATAATAAAAAACACACATATATCAAGTAAGTACTTAACAAAAAATATTTGCACAAAATACATATGCCATAACATATATATGAATTAATAACCCTAACCCCCACTTAACAATAACCACAACCCTAACCATAGCATAACCCTAACACCAACATGAAACACACATAACTCTAACCCTAGCATATTATGAAAGCCTAACCAACCCAAATTAGCAAAGAAACATAACATGATTCAATACAAATTTACAAATTCAAGCCAAAACTAGGGTTTCCCCAAAGTAGCAATATTTGAGCAAATGTGACAATTCCTATGGATGAAAACGAGGGGATCGAAGGAGATTACCTTAAGGGAGGGGTTGGCTTCGAAATCGACAGTCAAATACTTCGGATTTGCAAGATTTGAGAAGGATTTGAGAGGGGGAGAGGGGAAGAGAGGAGAGGCGCAAGGCTAAGGGTTTGTGTGGGGCGCGGTTTGTGGGGTGGGGGTGGGATGGGAGAGAGGGTGGGGCCAGTCTAAATGGAACACAGACTGTGCAGCGCCCAAGAGCTAGGCGCTGCACATTACAAGTGTGGCGCCTAAGTCTGAGGCGCTGCAGTGCTGTCTGTGGGGCCGCAACTGGACCAGGGCTGCCACGCTGGCAGGAGGTGCGACGCCTAAGGCAGAGGCGCTGCATAGTGATGTGTGGCGCCTAGCTGTCGGACGCCACATAAAAAGGTCAGCAGAGTGAAATTTTTTTAAAACAAGGTCAGTTTGTGATTTAATTTGGACCTTAGGTCAAATATATGATTTCTGCCTCTCTAGGCTGCCTGACCAGGCTAGAAAATTAAAAATCTCAGGCACATACCAGGCAGCAGCTTTGCCCAGGCATGCGGCCCAGGCTTGCAACCGCACCGACCGCCCAGGCTCGGAGGCCACGATGCCGATCGATCAGCTACCTACCCAAAGGGATCAGGGCATGTCATGTCAGTACGTACGTCGATGCGCTGCGACGGAGCGCCTCCCCGCCGCTAGAAAATCTCGCACTAATCGATCGACGCGAGCCGTCCAACGGCCACCGTTACTGCTCTCTCTTATGCACGTTTCCAAAACCCCCCATCGGTCGGCGTCACGCGGTACCACTCGTACCATTGCTGCTCCGTCCATCTGGGCGGGTTCACGTGCTTTTCGTCAAATCATTTTGGAAAGGCCACTACACAACAAGTCACATTTAGCAATATATTTTCCATTTTTCTTGCGTGGGACCAGTGTGGTTGTCAAACTTTACGATCGACGGGCATGATGCATGCACTGAATGCAACGCAGGGTACGGGCACGTACGCGCGCACATGCACCGGTGGTGTGTCGTGGAATCGCATTTCGTTGCTGTTCTGATCAGTCCCGCGAGTCCGTAACCGTTACATTTCTGTTCTTCTGTTTTGTTTGCCCGACAGCACATAAATCGTGCAATAAACAATGCGTGCTTCTTGCAAATTCACTTAGTTTCCCCCAGATTGAAGCAGAGTCGGACTCCACAACGGTGATAGAATCATGTGATGGTCAATCTAGATGGTGGGATGAAGCAGCTGCTATTTTTACCAAGTGTGTGGATCTTTCTTCCTTGATCAGGAAGGTCAAATTTCAGTGTTGCCCACGTCCTTGTAACCAAGCAGCGCATGTGCTAACTAACTACAGTTATTGTATCAACTCAAAAAAAAACTACAGTTATTGTAATAAGATTTTTCTTAGTTGGACGGATGAGCCTTTAGGCTTTCTCGTTTCAAACCTTGTGGACAATGTAATTCCTATTTTCAATCAATAAAACTAGTCATGATGGTCTTTTCTAAAAAAACAATGCATGCTTCTTGTATTAGTATCCCACGAATGGATTATTCTTTTTCGTGGACATATTGCTGAGAGACGTCCGGTACTACTAATTGGCCTACTAGTTACGGCAAGGGTGCGTGTATCGACCCGATTTGCCTGGGTGGGGTACAAAGAGCGGCATTTTCAACCGAATATCCATTCGATCTTGTCGAACGCCCAGTCGATGAGCTCCGCGAGGTCGCCGCCGACGCTCATGTCCGTCTCGGGATCGAACGGGTATGGCTCCTCCGGCGACGTCGCGTCCAGCAGCTGGTCCATGGGTACCGCCGGCCTCGACCGCTCCAGAGGCTTCAGGGGCCGGTGGTACTGGGCCGGATCGGCACAGTAATCCTGGAACAAAAAAACCGAACGTCACACACACACAGCTCAGAGCACGTCGTAAGAAGTCACAGGCTCATAGCCCGCCAAAGGCGCTAAAACTGGGCTTGCCTGATCGGCGTGCATTTTCCTGACGAAGGTTTTGAAGGCCCGGTACTTGTTCCCGGCCAGGAGTTGGTCCGTGAGCCTGAGGTACGTCACCGCGGCGAGGCGGCGCGCCGGGACGCCGCCGAGGTCGACGCCGTTGGGACGCGCGTTCTTCAGCATCTGGTTGTACGCCCGCCGGTCGTACCTGGGCAGCGCGTTCTCGCACGCCACCTCGGTCCCCTCCCTCCACCCGGCGCTCAGCACCTGCTGGACGAGCTCCTCCGGGGCGCTCATGGCCTCCTCGGCCTGCTCCGAGTTCCGCATCTCCGCGCAGGTGAAGTTGAGGACGGCGCCGTCGTGCCGCGCCAGCATGCGCGCGATCGCCCGGTAGCCGTCCCGCCCGTCGACGTTGTAGTACCCGGCGGTGAGCTCCGCCGCGTGGCTCGGGTGCCTGTACCACCAGTGTATCCCCGACACCTGCAAAATCAGGCTCGTCGTTTTCTTCAGCAATTTCTTTCTCGCTGCAGATGTCAGTGCGAGACGTACCTTTGCGGCGAGCTTGACGGTGCAGCCCAGGAAGACCCTGTTGGCTTCGTCCAAGATCCTGTCGCCGTGCTCGATCAGCTTGCTGGAGTACCATGTGAGGAAGAACCTCCCCTTCTCGGTGAGGTACGTCGCGCCGGCGCCGTCCGCCGTGAAGAAGCGCGTGTCGTCAGGGGCGTCGTTGTACTCCCCGGCGTCGTCGGGGAGCTCCCACTCCGGGTGTCCGGCGTCCGTCGCTGCCGCTCTGAAATCCTCCTCTAGGTACTTGTCGTAGCACTGCAGGAACGACTCGTTTTTTGAGCAACTTGAACCAGCCGTGACAGAGTACTAGAGTAGTTCTGAATATCTCGGGATTCGAGCGTACTTGGAACTGCCCGATGCCGGGGAACGCCCACCCCTGGCTCTCCGGGTAGGATGGGTACCTCAGCTCGCCGGCAGGGCCAAGCCCAACCTCTATGTCCACGATCAGGCCACACTCCAACAAGTCCGCCATGTTCTCTCTGAAGCTCTCCATGAAATCCGCGTAGAGCTGGAATTGCAGCGGCTCACAAATAAGTAACCGGTTGATTAATTTGTGTTAGAGCATCTTCAACAGCCGCCCAATGCGCGGCGCCCAAAAATAGGTTTACAGCGCGCAAGTAAATTTTTTTAGGACGCTAGAAGACGTTTGCTCCAACAAGCGCTGCAAAATATGCTGCGCGCGCGAGTCCAACGGTCCCATCTGCAGCAGCCCAGAGTTTGCAGTCCGCGCGACCGGGCGCACTAAATATGCTGCGTGCGATGCCTTTTTGATGCGCGCGCTGCATTAGTTACAGCGCACGCGCACTTTTTATGCGGCTGCTGAAGATTCCAAACCGGATCCGCACATGCTAAAAACAGTTTTTATACCGTGCGGCACTCATATAGCGCTTCTGTTGGAGATGCTCTCAGTCTGATACAGCGAGGGTCGTGCGGCCGTGCTGTACCTGGATGGCGGTTCTGCCGTGGAACAAGGGCCGATCGTCCACGCCGATGGTGAGGTACTCCTGGTTCCTGGCCCCGCCGGGGCTAGTGTAGTACACGTCCGGGTCCGCCTCGCCGACGTCGCGCACCCACGCCGGTATCGGGATGTTCACGGCGTCGCCGACGTTGCCGCCGCACGCGTGGAACGACATGATGACCTGCAGCTTCAGTCCTTCCTCCTGCGCCAACCGGAAGAGCTCCCTGTACGCGCGCCACTCGTACCGCCCCGGCCCGGCGCCCTCCACGATGCCCCACCACACGTCCGCCATGACGCCGTCGACGCCCGCCTCCCTCAGCCGCCGCAGCTTCAGCCTCAGCCCCTCCGCGTCCTTCACCTTGTTCTCGGCGGTGATCGCTTCTAGCTGTTACGGTGTCGGTCGATCGTGTGAGAAGCATTGCCACCAAAGCTTGCAAAAACACATGAATTTGCTCCTTCGGTTCTTACGGGGAGCATGACGAACACCGGGACGTAGTTGGCCAGCATCTTCTCCTCGTCAACATCCAACGGCGGAGGCTGCGCGAGCAATCGCCAACGATACAAGAACTCAGTTCATGGCGCAAGAAACACTTCTCTGCTACTCCTACTATGCATGCATGTGTCGATGTACCTGTGGCTGTGGCGCACGAGAGGTCTGCGCGCTCTGGGAGGCGACAGCTCGTAGAGGAAGAGGGGAGGGAAGCGTCCTCCCGGAATCGACGACGATCCGTCCGGTGGCCGTCGGTGGAAGAAGAGCAGGTGATGCCGCCCTTCTCCGGCAACTCCCCCATGGCTGTAACTTGACCCCCGACGACGACGGCGTGGTCGCGAGCATGGTGTGCACACGGTTCTTGATTTTCTTTCCCGTACTTGTTTCTGCTGCGACCAATAGTTTTGTGGTCTTGGCGTCGCTGTATACTTATGTAAGTGGCCATTCCCCGTTGCCATGGAATCCGCGTGACACACGAATTCGTTCCTTTTTGGTGATGCGCAGCCATGGGAGGAGCCTGCCTGCTTGCCGGTATCCACCAAGGTGTGGTCTGCGTGAGCTGTGGTTCTGCGCGTGTGCGCATGTGGTTTTCGTTGACGTCCTCTTCGTTCTGCTCGACTTGTCTGTAGCATTTCCTGTTTCGTTATCTCGCGGCGCGGCGAATGTTGGGTCTGTAGAGAGGCTGGGTGTTTGTTATTTTGTCTCTTTGGTTTTGGCAGTGTGCAGTGATAGCTCCAGCGTAGCTACGCTGTAGATTCAACATGTGGACAGGCTCAAGTTTAGAGGCCAGGAAGAAAGGCGGAGCTTCTTTTGGCTAACAACTAGACCAACTATGCCCTTGTGAAAGATTGTGACACGAAACGTTTTTTTTTTGCGACGATGTAACGCCAAACGTTAAGAACTAACTTTATCCGCGCTATAGAGAAAAATGTGATTCCTTTTTAAAAAAATTAAACAAAATTTGAATGTCCACGGATTTGAGAAAACATAACGAAAAAGAAAAAAAGTTCATCAAAAAAATATATCAACGATTTTCAAAAAGGTTCACAAATTTGAAAATCCTTCATAGATTTTGAAAAACAAGTTCACTGACTTTGCAAAAAGTTCATCAATTTTAAATAAAGTTCACAAATTTTAAAAAATGTTCACCGATTTTGAAAAAAAGTTCATCGAATTTAGAAATAGTTCATTGAATTTGGAAAAGGTTCATTGATTTTGAAAAAAATTTCATCAGAGTTGTACAAAGTTCATCGAATTTGAAAAAAAATCATTGAAGTTGAAAAATTTCATTGAATTTCAAAAGAAGTTCATCGAATTGAAAAAAAACTTCATGAATTTGAGAAGGAAATTCATGTATTTTAATTTTTTTAGCAAAAAGACCATTCTAAAAACAATAGAAATAAAACTCAAACAAAACCATTCGAGCAAAAAAAGAAAATAAAGAAAGATTATAAGAAGGTAAAAGCTATAAATAATCACGTCAAGTCGGTTGGCTGGTTGGTTGTGTTAACGAACAATAAGCCAGGAGATCGCATGTTCGATTCACCTCTTTAAACAAAACAAAAAAGTAACATGGTCCGGCCCTGCACGGAGAATGGGATGTGGGTCCTGTACGGTTAAGCCTGTAACGGATGATGCCTATGGGCCGCCCATTAACATGCGTGCTCGTTCGGGTTTGATCGTTGTTGCATTTGTTCAGTTTTTATTTATTTTTTCTTCCCTACTTCTTCGGTTTACTCTAGTTTATTTGTTTAATTCTTGTTTTTTTCTTTTTTCACTGATTTTTCTCTCTTTTCTTTTTTGCACTGTTTTTTCTTTGATTTTCTTTCAATGTAAATTGGCTCATTTTGTATGGTCAGTCATCTAAATTTTTCGAAAAGAGGTGCTTTATGACTTAAATTTTTTAAGCATTACACTCAGCCTCTGCATAATTAAGATGCACACAGCCAAACAAAGTCCTTTCGTACAAACGAAAAATGAAAAGGCGGAATACAAAGAAACATGTAGAGTCCGTATAACTCCTAAAGCGAAGGTGAGCCAATCCTAAGATCATACTGCCACCCATGTTGGGTAAAAGTATCGCTTGCCGTATCCTCGAATCATGTACAACCTCCGTAAATAGATCTCAATTCTCCACGCGTTGCAGAGAGGATCATAAACGAAGAGTCTCAGTACATCTGTAGATAACCTGCATTAGAGAAGTACTTGTTAAAAACCTTATCATTTCTACACAGGCAAACTGACCAAATAACGGCACGCGCTCTCACCCTAAGAAGAGTTCTAAACATGTGATCAATCCCATGTAACCAGTTGCCAAATATATTAGCAACACTACAAGGAGGATACAAGCTAGAAGCTATCTAGATGACTGACCATATAGACCGAGCCAATTTGCATTGGAAGAATAAATATTTTATTATCTCATCATGATGACAAAAACACATTGTGGACTTTTATGCCAATTCCTCTTGATAAGGTTATCTTTAGTAAGACTGACTCTGCGACGAAGATACCATGCAAATATTTTATTCTTAAAAGGTATACTCATCTTCCAGATCTTCTTGTTATTATCAACTGGCACATCAGACCGGATTAACGCTCTATACATTGACTCCAGTGAGAATTGTCCATTCCCATGTAGGTTCGATCAAAATACATCAGACCCATGTGACAATTGCACCATAGACAACCGTTGGAGCAGGATGTACCACGATTGGAGTCTGGGTCCAATTAAATTTCTTCTAAACGTCACATTTGGCGAAAACGATTCTATTACCGTGGCAATAGTATCACCCTTGTGACACACAATGTTGTATACAGCCAGATATTGTTCCCGGAGTGTGGCATTTCCTAGCCACTTGTCCTCCCAGAATCTAATTTTCGAGCCATCCTTAGAGCATCTCCAACAGGCGCGCTAAATAGGCGTCGCGCCGCAAAATCGCCCGTTTTAGCGCGCGCAACCCGGCGGATGGCTCCAGCGGGCGCGCAATAGCCGCGCGTGCGGTATAAGCAGTTGGGCGCGCGCGTGGAAGCGGTACCTCGCGCGGTGTATTTGCGGCGCCCGCTTTCGCGCGCGGTACACTCGACGGTCGTGCTGCGCGCTCTTCTTCTCCCCCTCCAAAGCCCCGCGCGCGCCGGCGCCGGTGACCCGCACCCATGGACGCACGCGCCGGCACCCCGCTCACCCCGTCCTATAGCCATGACCCCCCCGCCACCGCCGCCACAAACCCTAGCCCGGGTGGCGTTGGCCTCGCCGCCGCCGGAGCTCCTCCGACGAGCGGCCTCGCGCACGGTCTCTTCATGCCGCCGCGGATGACCTCGGCGGCGGGTGGCGTCGCGCCGGCGCCGGCCCAAGCCGCCGCCTCCTCCTCCTCAAAGCTCCCCAATGCGGCGCGGCTAAAGAAGGGCAAGACATCGGCGAAGAAAAACAAGGCGGCGGACGGCTCCGGCACCTCCAAGGCGAAGAGGAAGAAGCTTGCGGGGCGTGCGACGGGCGCGGCGGCTGCCGAAGCGCCGGCAAGCTCACTCGTTGAGCCGGCGGCCGGCGCGCACAACATGTTCGACGAAATGCCTCCAAGGTAAAAAAATCTAACTTTTCATTTTTTTGTTCTTTTTTGAATGCATTCGTCACATATAGATAGCTTATTTGCATTGTGCAAAAAAATTTGTAGTCTCAATGATGATGCATACATGTCAACGATGGGTGTTGGCTCCAACAATTCGCATTGGTCTCAAACCAATGACATGCATTTTGAAGACCATGAGTTCAAGGTGGACGAGGAGGGTGAGGGCATTGTCCACGCACCGAAAGGAAGAGCGGGCAATTACACCAACACCGATGACATCTTACTATGCAGTACTTGGTTGCAAGTGTCGAGGGATCCATCCGTTGGAGGCGATCAAAGTAGAGATGCTTATTGGAACCGGATGAAGGAACACTTTGATGCTCGCAACGTGAGTGGAATTGACCGCTCCAACCGATCACTTAGGTCCCGGTGGTCGACAATCAACTCGGATTGTCAAAAGTGGGCGGCTTGTCAAAAGGCGGTTGACAAGTTGAACCCAAGTGGCACAAATGAGGACGATAGAGTAAGTGCCATTTCATCTTACATGTTGGTGCTAAACTTGCTTTGTTTTGCTTGTTGTTGGTGCTAACTTGCTTTGTTTTCATGTAGTTCAACATTGCGCAAAACTTGTTCAAAGAAGAGGAGAGGAAAACCAAGAAGGGGAAGATTAAGAAAGGAAGGGTTTTTACTTTGCCTCATTGATATGATGTGTTGAAGGATGATGAGAAATGGAAGAAGCGTGAAGATTTGGATGATTTGCATTTGAGCGACAAACGGAAGCGGACAATTAAGTTGGATGATGATGAGGAGGAGGATGATGCATCAAGTGATGACGGCAAGAGAAGCCCTACACCCAACTCGATTTCATACTCGAAGCCAAAGCGACCGGATGGGTGCAAGAAAGACCAAACCCAAAAGAAGAAGAGAAAAGGAGATGATGAGCTCAAACATGCTATGGAAGCTATTGTGAAGGCAAGAAAAGAAGCCAACGAGGTGAGGAAAATGGCAAGGACCCAAGATGCCGCGGCCGAGGAGAGAAGGTTGGCGGCCGAGGAGAGGAGGGTGGCGGCCGAGGAGAGGAAGGTGGCTTTGGAGGAGAGGAAGGTGAACATGAGGAGCGAACTAGGTTGTTCGGATGGGAGAATCACTTATTCTTCTTGGACACAAGTAACCTCAATGCGGTGCAAAAGGAGTATGTCAATCTTGCCCAACAAGAAGTCTTGATCCAAAAAAGAGCCATGGTTCGTGCAATGGATGGCGGTGGCCTCGGCGCCATGGGTGCCATGGGTGGCCTCGGAGGTACCGTGGGCGGTTTAGGTGCAATGGGAGGCATGGCTGGCTTTGGAGCACCCCCCGATGCTATGGTCACGATGGGAGGCATGAGTTTTGCTTCTCTCATGGGAGGCATGGGTGCACCTCCGGCCGCCATGGGCGGAATGTCTTTCGATGAGCCTCCTCGCACACATTCCCATGAAGATGCCGTTGAAGATCTTGCCAACACCGTCGGAGCTTCACGTGATGCGGTGCGCGAGAGGGAGGAAGATTCATCTTCGTAGGCGGAAGAATCGTCTTCCGAAGATAAGGACGAGGACGAAGACGAGGACGATGACGAGGAATGATGTGTCTTTTCTTTGTGTATTGAACTTGATTTGCATTTTGAACTTGGTTGGATGAACTTGTGGGCATGATTTTAAACTTGTGGGCATGAACTTCATCAACTTGTTTGTGTGAAATTTTTATTGTGTTGAAAATGTTCATCATTTTGTGTTGAAAAATGCCATATGCAATGCACCGGCGGGTCGCGCGCGCTGCATTTTGGCGCGCTGCTGGAGCGACGCGCGCGCGCTGCATTTTAGCGCAGCCGTTGGAGCCAGCGCTGCGCGCCGCGCCAAACCAGCCGATGCGCGCACGGCATATGTGTTTTTTGCGCGCGGCGCGACCGGCGCCTGTTGGAGATGCTCTTAATCGAGAAGGATCCATAGGAGAAGAAATATTTCTTCGTAGCCATTAGATCCGCTTTGTAGTGTTCTCAAATATATTTGGCAACTGGTTACGTAGGATTGATCACAGGTTTAAAACTTTTCTCGGGATGGGAGAGCTTATCGTTGTTTGGTCGATTTGACTATGTAAAAATGATATGGTTTTTAACGGTAAAGTACTTCTTTTATGCATGTTATCTACAGATGTACCTGGCTACTTCGTTTATGGTCGTCTCTAAAACGTGTCGAGAATCGATACCTATTTACAGAGGCGTGTACACGATTATACGCTACGGGGAGAAATACTTTTACCCAACATGAATGACAACGTGATCTCAGGATTGACCCCTCTCCAGTTTAGGAATTATAGAAATGTTTACTTGTATTTCACCGGTTTTTATAATGTTTTTCAGAGTGGACTTTGTTGGATTGTGTAGATCCTAATAATGTAGAGACTGGGTGTAATGCTTAAACCTTTTATAAGTAAATAAAATCCTTTTATCGATTTTTTTTGCAGAAACACAGAGGCGCCGGTGATGCCTTTCTATTCATCTCTCGTTGTTCCCCCTGTGTAGATGATGCTCCCACGTGCTAGTCATGTCCAAACGAAAAGTGTTTTCTCTACAAAAAAATATGGATTAATTATGATAAAAGTTTCTATACAACTTGGCCAACGATTTGGGTGCAAACCGATGGTGATTTTCGTCAATCAAATCAGTCGCTTGCTTTATTTTCTTGTTGTCTTTAATGACTTAAACTTAACTAATTTTACCAGGTTTGTTATACTTGTACAATGTGTTGCATGTATGTTCAATGCAGAGGCTGAGAGTTTTGAAACCTCTCGTGTTTTTGAAAGCACCCAAGTAATTCATTTCGCTGATAAAAAATCAAGTTACACAACCAATCACATGTGGAAACTACAAGACTGACCAGAACAACACGATTGTCCTGAAAACTTTGCAGATAGAACCCTAAAACTAAAAAAATATACAAAACTATTTGTAGAGTTTCCTGCACTTGCTAAAGACCGCCGCCTAAATTTGGTGTCGCTAATGCGCACGCTAGAAGAGACGCCGAGCCTCCATCATTGCTAGACCCAAATAAGCATCATCACCAACGAGGCTGTGAGTCGATGAACAGACCCGCTGCAACCAGGGAGGCACATGTCGTTGTGGCACGTCGATCAGGGATGTTCCCATGCTACCTTGGACCCAGATCCGCTGCATTCCATCGACGAGGTCAGGGAAGAACGATAGATCCACCACCATCTGACCAACCTCCTCGCTCCAAAGCATCAATCTTGCCCTAGCCGCCAACGCCGCTGCGAATAGCGTCAAACGCCAGCGACACACCGAGTGACTAATCTCACAAGATCTGAAGAGCGACGAGAGGACCAAGCCACCTGCTTCATGCCGCCGCCGTTTAGAGCACCGCCAAGATGGGGGAGAAGCAGGGGCACCTTATTCCGGCATGGCGCCATCCCCGCAACTAATGCGATGCGCCTGAAGAAACTAGGCCAATCCTAACTACTCACCAAGGTCAAAATGCCGAAGGTAGGGGGCAAAGTGGGGGTCGCCGCCGCCTGTAAAAAGAGACCGTGCGTGGGCTTTGGGCGTTTAGGCCATCCGTGTTTGCAATCTCTCGTGGTTATACCATCTAGATACACCACGAAGAATCTCTTGAAAGAAAAGTTTTATCTCAAGGACCCACAAAAACTTTCTACCTCTCTAAGAAGAGAGATGAAAAGCACAGAGAAGCTCTCAGTCAATTGATCGAGTCACGTTTGATTTAGAATAATTGTTTTCAATGTTTTTCCCAAGAGCTGGAATTGGGTAACTTTTTATTTTGGGTTTAGTAGCTAGCTCTGTAAATAGTATTCTATATTAATGAAAATCACAGTAGAATAATTTGTTATACGGTTCTCGGTTAAAAGAGAAGATGGAATAAAAAGACACAGTTTAAAGGCAGAGGTGGGGGAGGGGGGCATATATTGTACAAGAGGAAAACGACATAAGCCAAGATAGGAAACTAGCTTTAGACGTGTGATCAAGCACCAAAATGGAAAACACTACCCTGTCCAGCGATCGCCAAATACAGGCTCGCAGGGAAAAAAGTGGTGCAATTATTTTGATCGACATTGAAATGATAGTGATAGCTGGACGAATAAAGTTTAAGTTCAGTCCAATTCTGGAGTCTCGTAGCTTTCATTGGTTTAATTAGCTCCGATCTTAGTAAATTTGAGGCTTTCCATCAGGTTTAATTAGCACCCACAGTTTGACGCAACGTCGGCATTACCTTAGCCAGCTGCTAGCTGCACGCCCGCACTGCACCACACCGTCCCGGCCCTTTGCTCTCGTTTCGTTTGCCACTCCTCAGTCTCCTCTGCTCTCCGCTGTCGGCGCCGCCTCCGCTCGTCGCCGTCTGTTCGTGCTGCCCTGTGACAGGTTAGTCCGCATAACCGGCCATCTCCTGCGCGATGCACGCCAGGCGCTAGTCATCGAAGGAATTCCCGGGCGGGCGCGGGCAGGCTTTGCTGCATGCATGGCTTCCAAGCCGACGCCTTGAGAGATTTGTGTGACCGGAGTTAATCAGTAGGCGAATCGGTCCGGGGCTTTGCGAGACCACGAGTTCAGGCGGTGCAACGATCGGTTAGTTCGTTGGCTAGGTGTATGATCTCAGCTAGATTCTGCTCGAACAGTGAAGATATTATTCCCCTTGGTAGTCGGATTGGAGTGAATTGCAAGAAACCACCACATTTGAGGCTTCTCTTGCAGAAAACAACCTGATCGCTAATCTTTTGCAAAAATCACCGCGCATTCAGTAAAAGTTTTGCAGATTGCACTGAACCTGTCATTTGGCGCGGCTAAGGGCGTTTCCGACAGGTGGGGCCCAATTTGGGTGACGTGTCCTAACGGACGCGCGGACGGCGCCGTTACCTTAAGACCGGCGCGGTCGGGTCGCGAGAGACAGACTGTCCGCGCCCGACCACATCTCGCTCGCTCTCTCTGCTCTCATGCTCGCTCGCTCCCCTCCCTCTTGCTCCTCTCCTCTCCGGTCGCCGCCGGCCGCCATGGTGTCTTGGAGCGACAGCGAGAGCACTGAGGGCTCCGCCGCGCAGTACATCTCCTCCGACGACTCCCCTGTCAAGGTTAGAACCTTCTATTGCTCATTTGTGTTATATGGTTTCTAGGGTTCAACATTTGCTTGATTTGAACAACTTTTTGTTGGATTTCTCAGATCCCAGCTACAATTGATGAGCCGTCGTTCGAGGGTCTTGCTGACGACTTGAATGTGATTTGTGAGCATGGGAATTTAGGGAGGAAATATGTTGCATTTGAGGGGATAAGCACTGGGAGGAGGTTCATTGCCTGTGCCACGGAAGTAAGTTTCAAGTTGTGTCTTTGCATCATTCCAATTCTTGTTCTAGGGTTTGTAGGTACCGTTCATGTTCTAGGGTTCATAGTTACTGTTCATGTTCTAGGGTTCATAGTTACTATTCATGTTATAGGGTTCATAGTTACTGAATTTAGTTGTACGGTTCATAGTTACTGAATTTAGTTCTAGGGTTCATAGATACTGTTCTTAGTCGTAGTTTTCATAATTAGTCATCATTAAATGAATCTGATTCTGAATCAGCTATTTAACTGAATTTGTAAGTAATGTCTGTAATTTTAAACTGACATTTTCTGTTGTAGGCTGTTGCAAATTGTGGATTAGTGCAGTGGGTAGATGAGCATTGGCCAGAGCATCTGCAGAATGCTATTCATAAGCTATGCCTTATGTATGAGGATAGCCAGCATAATAACATGATGGCATGCCTGGAGCATTCATGCACTATACACAATCTGACACAACAGAAAAAAGAGTTGCAGAAGACATATGAGAAGCTTGTTGAAGATGTTAACAACCTCTTGGATTATAAGGATAGCCAGCCTGAGGTAAACCAAAAGAATGATGCTGAGAACATTTCAGTGAGTGTGGAAAGCAGCATGACAAAGGATGCTGAGATCAAAAAATTGAAGGCTGTGGTTGACCAGTTAAAGCAAATTCATGTAGCTCAAGCCACTGTCATTAGGAATTTGAAGTTCAACCATCTTAAAGAGAAGGAAAAGTTGAGCTCTGATAAGAGGACTTTGGAGATTTGCTATGCTGACCTGAAGAAAAAGAAGGATGACCTGAAGAAAGAGAAGGATAAGCTGGATTGTTGCATTGCTGAGCTGATGAAACTGAAGGAGAAGTTGATCATGGAGAAGAGTACTCTTGCTTCCTGCATTGTTGAGCTCAAGACAGCAGGTGATAGCAACAAGAGGAAGCTTAACCAGATTAAGGCTATTTGTGATGAGGACTAAGTTGTGTTGTTGCCTGACCATGTGTGTCAATGATGTCTTTTGTAGTAACTATGGAGGAAAGTTTGTAATGTGTTAAGCTTTATTGTGGTGAACTCTACTATTTCTGTAGCAATGAACCTTGGATTGTATGTTGTTTGTCATGAATTATCAGTTTCAATTATCAGGTTTAATTAAGTTCAGTTTGTGATGACAGCACTGACATACTTGGAAATGATAACACTGACAGCAAGTAGATAGCAACCATAACTGAACATAGATATCAAGTACATAGCAAGTAGATAGCAAGCAGAACTTAACATAGGTAGCAAGTACATAGCAAGTAGATAGTGAACATAGATAGCAAGTTCATACTGCTGGCATACATAGATATTACCTGCATAGATAGTCTGACATAGATAGAACTGACATAGATAGAACAGGCATACTAACATACTAACAAAACTGAACTTTTTCTTCTACTGAGGAAACTGATGACAACATGTCACTCCTCCTTCTTCAGCATCTTCAGGTGTTGGGAGTGCCGCACGTCATTGTTGTTCACCGCCGCCCTCTTCTTCTTGGCCGGCGCTGGCTCCACCACATCTTCACCGCCGCCCTCCTCTTCTTGCTTCATGACGACGAGCTCTGGGTTGTCGGCGACCTCTGGCAGCTTATCCACTTCAATTGGGATGTTCTTTTGCCCCTCCACGGCGTCGAGGACGGGCGCCAGGAGCTGCACATCAGGCTCGTCATCGGAGGAGAGTACGACGACCTCGTCCACCTCGTCGTCAGAGGAGTAGTAGTCAGACTCGTCAGCGTTGTAGTCGTCAGAGGACTCGGCGTCAGAGTCGTCGTCTGGCCCGAGGACCCATGGATTGTGCCTCTCCTAGTAGGCGTTGTTGATGGGGGCTGGGAGAGCGAGGACGGCGTCGGTGATGTCATCCGCGGCGGCCGGCAGCGTGGTGGATGAGTGGTACATCCACCAACGTGCGCGCTGCCTGGGGTCGGGGGAGCGCTGCACCTCGCGCATCGCCCACGGGAGAATGGTCGCCGGCGGGATGGTGCAGCCGGTAGGGAAGGCACGCTGCCTTTCGGCAGGTGTCATCACCTTCACCAGGCCGCGGGCATGGTTCCTCAGCATCGCCGGACTGGGGAACCAGCGCGCGATCTCCCTGTACTGCGCGTGCAGTTCCTTGTTGTTGTCGGCGAGCTCTTCGATGCCCAGCTGCCAGTCCATGGCGACGGGGGTGGGGGTGGCTGTCGGCGGTGGTTTTGATAGGAGAGAGGGGGAAGAGGAGTGGGCGGTGCGGGCGACGAGTGGGCGAGTGATCGGAGAGAGCGGTGGGTGGACACGTATTAAAGGCTGAGAAACCGAAACGACGAGTTATACTAAACGCCCGCTCACCATTGGTATTGAACGCATGGTTACTACCCACTGGTCCTGGGTTCGAGCCCGAGGCCAGACTATTTTTTTGCAATTTTTTTGGTTTTCTAAAATTAATATGTTAGTAACTTCTAAAAATTTTGTGCAATTTTTTTTGGTTTTCTAAAATTAATATGTCAGTAACTTCTAATTTTTTTGGTTCAACATTTTCTCGATTTGAACAATTTTTTTTTGGTTTTCTAAAATGCCCAAGTGCTACCATTTAGGGTTTTGTTGACGACGAGGCACCCTAAATGCCCAAGTGGATCAATTTAGGGTTTGTCGGCGCCGAGGCACCCTATATGCCCAAAGTGGACCCATTTCGGGTTTTGTCGACGCCGAGGCACCCTAAATGCCCAAGTGGGTTGATTTAGGGTTTTGTCGATGCCGAGGCACCCTAAATGCCCAAAGTGGACCCATTTAGGGTTTTGTCGACGCCGAGGCACCCTAAATGCCCAAGTGGATCCATTTAGGGTTTTGTCGACGCCGAGGCACCAAAAATGCCCAAGTGCTACCATTTAGGGTTTTGTCGACGCCGAGGCACCCTAAATGCCCAAGTGGATCGATTTACGGTTTTGTCGACGCCGAGGCACCCTAAATGCCCAAAGTGGACCCATTTAGGGTTTTGTCGACGCCGATGCACCCTAAATGCCCAAGTGGATCCATTTAGGGTTTTGTCGACTATGATCAACATCATATGAACTATGAAAACTATGATCACCAACATATCAACACCATGAAAACTAAGATCATCATCATATCAACTATGAAACTATGATCATCATCACAACAACAGAATGAGAACTTCTTGAAAACATCATAACTAATAAGTTCATCATCATAACCAGAGTACCATAGTGCATCACAACCATTAGGTACATTACATAGTCCACCACTTGGATTAGAACTAACTGGTTTCAACGTGAAATTCTTAATATTCTTCATCACAAACTAGCCAAAATAGGCTGAATTAAACATGTTTCAACATGACATCACTTCCTGCTGCCTTGAGAACAATTGAACCATTCAGACATCTTGTATGATGGCTTTCTCACTCTTCCAGTACCTGACACTCTTGGTGGTATGAATGTTCTCTTTGCCCTTGACCTAGCAGCAGTAGCAGAAGATGAACTAAGCCTATCAGCAGCAGCAGAAGATGAACTTGGCCTTGTTGGAGCAGGAGCAGAAGGAGTTTCCCTAGGTGCAGCCCTAGTTGCAGTTGGAGCTGATGGAGTTGTCCTTGGTGTTGCACTGGTTGCAGCAGGAGCTCTTGCCCTTGCTGCTGGTGGAGCAGATGGAGCTGCCATTGGTGCGTCAACTCTCCTGTTTTCCTGCGGTGACAACATATAGACAGATTACAACATAGTATTAAATATACACAAGATTTAACCTGGTGTTGGTTCCTTCTCATTGCTATGGCTGGCTTCAGATTTTTGTGGCAGCTAGTGTACCTATGACCTTTCAAGTTGCAATTGCTGCAGGTTATTGTTGCCATCCTTGAAGTATCCTTGGGAGCTGGCTTCTCAAACTGATTCCTTCTCCTCTTAGTCTGCTTCTTTCCTGGCTTGTCTCTGAAAACTGGTGGTTCTATGTCAGGGGTCCCAGTATTTGGCCATAGGTCAGGCCCAGACACAGGATACACAATTGGATTGTAGGCTTCTTGGTACATTGGTTTCTTGAAGAAATCACTAACAAAATCTTCTGGATGAAGTTTTGCCTTGTTAATTGCAGAAACACCATGCTTGCAAGGAACACCAGTCATGTCCCATTTGCTACACCCACATGTGTGCACTTGCAGATTTACTGCATATGTGCTTTCTCCACTGCTAACCTGGTATAGATCAGATGGACTGACATTATCTAGCATGGTGTTTTGCTTCTTCTAGCTTTTCAGCATATGTTGGGCATATTTGCCACTTGTCTGTCTCAGTCTTGGTCCTGTTTGCGTTGAACTTAACTAGCAATTTAGTTATGATGCCATAAACCATGGTTTTAATTGGTTTCCCTCTCACATCAAGTATCATTTTGTTGAAAACTTCACTAATATTGTTAACAACCAAATCAGTTTTATAATTTTTGTCCATGGCATGTCTAGCCCATGTATGCTTGCGTATCTTTCTAAGCCATTTCCAAGCTGCCTCACACTCTCTTTTCATGCCTTCCATTGCTTGATCAAAACCATGCTCAGTATATGAATAACTAGCCTGATCCATATACTTCTTTAACTCTTGTGACGCCCGGGTAATCATGCTACAGTAATTCCACGCTAATGATGCCACGTCACCTCGGTTACTGTTATTAATCTCGCAATGGTTCAAAAACGGTTCGAATTCAAATTTAAAATCAAGTCAAACGATTAAAGTTTTCAAAAGTCAAAACTAAAATGTTCTTAATGTGACAAATAAATCATGGATATTATTGGTGGAGTAAAAACATCTTTATAAAATATTTAAATACCCTGAAGTGATTAAAACAACATCAAAACAATTAGTTATACTCCTAAAATAGGTTACCAAATACTAAACTATTTTTATTCTGAGGTAAAACTTCTTAGAACAGTGGATTAATTTGACACACTATTTTTGGAGCTATTTTCATATTTTACTAAACCAAAAATATAGTACAACTAAAATAAAAGAGAAATGAATAAAAGGTAAAACAAAAAAAATAAAATAAAGAGAAAGCATTCACCCCCGGGGCTCCGGCCCAGCAGGCCACCGGCCCAACTGGGCCACGACCCACCAAGCCGGCCCAACCGGCCACCCTCACTCCCCATATCCCCCCACCACCAAACACTAACCCACCCCGTCGCCCCACTCCCCCCCACGACGCCACCTCTCCCACCTCCAGATCCAGATTGGATCAGGATCGAACCACCCCGCCTCCCTGACGACGCCCGCCGCCGCCGGACCTCCACCACGTCTAACGCCGCCCCTGCCTCCTTCCCAGGCGCCCCCCACTCGACTGGATCGGGGAGGGGCCAGATCCCGCGCCGGCCGAACGCACCTCGACGCCGGCGCCCATCCCCTGCGTCTTCGCCCGTCGTCACCGGCCTGCCTCCCCATCGCCGCCTCATCTCCGACCCCCGCCCCACGCCCCACTGCCCGGTGCCCTGCAACCCCTTGTGAGGCCCCCTCCTTCCCCTTTTCCCCGCAGCCACCGCCGTGCGCTCGCGCTCCGCCACGCCGTGGCTCCGCTCACCGCGGCCCCGCTCCTCCTCCGCGTGCGCGCTCGCGCTCGCCGCGCGCAGACCACGTCCGCCCGTGCCCTGCCTTGCTGAGGCCTCGTTGGCCGCGTCCCGGATACGCCCTGTGCGTGCGCCGCCTGCGCCTTGCCTTCCTCCCGCATGTGTGTTGCTGCTTCTGTCGCGCGCCCGCCTGCCTTTGGCCGCGGCCACCCATGCCGTCTGCACGCCCAGCTGCCTCCCCTGCCGCCCTGCCCTGCACCGCCCGTTCCCCTGGCCGCAGCTGTCGGCGGCCACTTGGCCGGAGGTTGCCACCGGCGGTGGCCGTGGCCTCTTCCCCTTCCAGGCGGTAGCCCGCTAACCCGAACCCGCTGTGGCCCTTTGGCCCAATGAAAGTGGGCCCCTGCCCAAGAATGTTTATTAAAAAAAAGGAAATTATAAATAAATAAAATATTAATTAATTAATTAAGTTAATTAATTATAATTAGATTAACCTAATCACTAATTAACCTAATTAACTGTTAGTTAATTAAAACAGAGTATGACGAACGGGACCCACCTGTCAGGTTGACCAAGTCAACTACTGACGTCATGCTGACGTCATGATGACGTCAGCAGACACTATTCTGGATAATGTTGATTAAATTAATTAATTAAATACTTAAAATGTTTTAAATCTTTTAAAATCAATATAAAATAAACCGTAGCTCGGATGGAAAAACTTTGTACATGAAAGTTGCTCAGAACGACGAGACGAACCCGGATACGCAGCCCGTTCGTCCTCCACGCATCCCTAACCTATCCAACTCGCAACTTTCCCCCTCCGGCTCCTCTGCACGAAAACGCGAAACGCCGGGGATACTTTCCCGGATGTTTTCCCCCTTCACTGGTACCCCCTCGTACCGCGTTAGGGCACACCTAGCACCACGCTTTGTCATGTCATGCATCATCATGCATTTGTTTGCATTATATTTATTGTTTCTTCCCCCTCTTCTCTCGCTAGACACCGAGACCGACGCCGCTGCTACCCAGTACGACTACGGTGTTGACGACCACTCTCTCTTGCCAGAGCAACCAGGCAAGCCCCCCCTTTGATCACCAGATATCGCCTACTCTTCTCTATACTGCTTGCATTAGAGTAGTGTAGCATGTTACTGCTTTCCGTTACTCCTATCCTGATGCATAGCCTGTCCTTGCTACTACTGTTGTTACCATTACCTGCTATCCTAAATGTTTAGTATAGGATGCTAGTGTTCCATCAGTGGCCCTACACTCTTGTCCGTCTGCTGTGCTATACTATCGGGCCGTGATCACTCGGGAGGTGATCACGGGTATATACTATATACTTCATACATGATACAAGTGGTGACTAAAGTCGGGTCGGCTTGTGGAGCACCCGCGAGTGATTCACGGATTGGGGGCTGAAAGGACCTTTGTCCCAACGGCCCTCTGTGTGGATCTTTGTGGCGAAGCGATAGGGTAGGTTGTGACCACCTAGGAGAGAGGTGGGCCTGGCCCTGGTCGGCGTTCGCGGATACTTAACACGTTTAACGAGATCTTGATATTTGATCTGAGTCTGGCCATTTGGTCTATACGCACTAACCATCTACGCGGGAGTAGTTATGGGTATCCCGGCGTCGTGGTATCAGCCGAAGCCTTTGTGACGTCAGCGACGGAGTGGCGCGCGCCGGATTGGACTGGAACGCCACTAGGCTAGGTTTGCTTTCGGCCGCGTACGCAACGTGCAGGTGTGCTAAGGGCGATGGGCCCAGACTCCTATGCGCATAGGTTTAGACCGGCGTGCTGACCTCTCTGTTGTGCCTAGGTGGGGCTGCGACGTGTTGATCTTCCGAGGCCGGGCATGACCCAGGAAAGTGTGTCCGGCCAAATGGGATCGAGCGTGTTGGGGAATGTGGTGCACCCCTGCAGGGAAGTTAATCTATTCGAATAGCCGTGATCTTCGGTAACAGGACGACTTGGAGTTGTACCTTGACCTTATGACAACTAGAACCGGATACTTAATAAAACACACCCTCCCAAGTGCCAGATACCACCGGTGATCGCTCTCTCACAGGGCGACGAGGGGAGGATCATCGGTTAGGATTATGCTATACGATGCTACTTGGAGGACTTCAGTCTACTCTCTTCTACATGCTGCAAGACGGAGGCTGCCAGAAGCGTAGTCTTCGACAGGATTAGTTATCCCCCTCTTATTCTGGCATTCTGCAGTTCAGTCCACATATGATACCCTTATTCCATTTGATACCCATGCATATGTAGTGTAGCTCCCTGCTTGCGAGTACTTTGGATGAGTACTCACGGTTGCTTTCTCCCTCTTTTCCCCCTATCCCTTCTACCTGGTTGTCGCAACCAGATGTTGGAGCCCAGGAGCCAGACGCCACCGTCGACGACGACTCCTACTACACCGGAGGTGCCTACTACTACGTGCTGCCCGCTGACGACGACCAGGAGTAGTTTAGGAGGATCCCAGGCAGGAGGCCTACGCCTCTTTCGATCTGTATCCCCGCTTGTGCTAGCCTTCTTAAGGCAAACTTGTTTAACTTATGTCTGTACTCAGATATTGTTGCTTCCGCTGACTCGTCTATGATCGAGCTCTTGTATTCGAGTCCTCGAGGCCCCTGGCTTGTAATATGATGCTTGTATGACTTATTTTATTTGTAGAGTTGTGTTGTGATATCTCCCCGTGAGTCCCTGATCTTGATCGTACACGTTTGCGTGTATGATTAGTGTACGATTAAATCGGGGGCGTCACAACTCTTCACCTCTAAAGCCAGCTGTTTCAAAGTTCTGATAAATATGTCTAAGGCAGTATCTTTGAGGGCAATTTGGGAAGACATTGTTTATGGCTTTAAGAAGGCCCTGTTTAAATAACTAGTGTTCAAAATATAGTATAACAACAAACAATTTGATAGTACTAAGCATGGTAAAACTTCAGTAAATATAAGAATGATGATGTGTGAGGTACCTTTTGTCTATCAGATATGATAGTGTAGTTGTCATACTTTCCTGACTCACCACCAAGAGCATACTTGAGCTGGGTTAGAAACCAGGACCAGCTAGCAGTGTCTTCCTTGTCAACAATTGCAAATGCAATAGGAAAGATGTTGTTATTACCATCTCTTCCAGTTGCAGCCAATATTTGTTGCCCTGTTGTCAACTTAATAAAGCAACCATCAACACCTAAAACCAAACAAAACACATTAGTACCAAACATAACCAAATGTAATGGGAAAGATGTTGGGAAAATAATTATGCAAGTACCTATGAAGGGTCTGCAACCATTTAGGAAGCCCTCTTTGCAAGCATTGAGGCACATGAACAAGCCATGAAATCTATGGTTTATGCTAGGATGAGTCTTCAAATGCTTTGTTGTAACAATGCATCTACTTCTAGGATTGGTATCCAGCACAGCTTGGAGGTAATCCCTTATCCTAGTGTATTGTGCCCTCTGATCTCCTTGGACAACTTCCTTAGCTGCTTTCCTTGCCCTGTAGGTCATGTGAATGGACACTTCAATTCCATGTTTTTTCTTCAAATTGTCCATTATTGCCTGGACAAGTGTGTTTATGTCAGACCTTAACTGTTGCTCACACTCATGTGCCAACCACCTAGCAGTCACTTTGGTTCTCTCTCCAACAACAGGACAATTGTGGTACAAGTTCATTTTCTTTATGCAAAATGTCTTCTCATGTGCAGTTTTGGAAGCAGCAATGAAAAAAGGATAGTCATCTGTATTGCAAACTACAATAACTCTATCTGAGCAATTCCTATGAAATGAGTAGTTCCTGTTTTGTGAGATGTGAAATGTAAGCAGTGCCCTTCTGAACTGTTGCACATCTAGGAAACAAAGTTCTTGACAAATTGTTCTTGTGGGTTTTCCCTCTTCTCATCATACCAAACCCTAACTTTATTCTTTTTGGCCCTACTCTTCCTACCATTCGGTAGCTTAAATGGTGGAAGCTGAGCCCAATCATTCTCTTCCTGACTTAAGTCACCTGGGTTGCTCTCCTCATCAGATGAAGGTGCCCAGTCTTGCTCTATGGTTTGATCCAAACTTGCATGAGATCTTGTTATTGGCCCCTTCCGCCTCCTCTTACTTCCTCCTGTGCTGCTGCTACCTCTTGCACTGCTTCCTCCTACACTGCTTCCTCCTCTCAAGCCCTCATCTAGTGGCTCCTCATGTCCTTCCTCTTCAACTCTTCCTTCATTCTCCTCCTCCTCCTCCTCCTCCTCATCTGGTCCATATAGCTCTTCTACATCAGTGTCTCCTTCAAAGTGATATAGTGGATCATCCCTATGCCTCTTCATTGCCTCCAACATAGCCAATATGTCCTCATCTTCTAGATCTTCATCCTCACTTTCACTATCAGTGAACTCCTCAGCAAGCAGCTGTGGGAGTTTTCTTTTTGCTGCATTGTACTTCTCTCTTTGTATCTTATACTCCTGTACCTCTGAATTTCTTCATTTCTTTTCTGCTCCATCATCTGCTCAATGTGCTCTTGCTCTTGGTCTGTCTGCATGAAATACTCATGCCTCTCATTACCATTGTACAAAGCAAACTCAGGTTCACTCGGACCCTTTCGCTTCAACAAACAAGAGCTCTCCTCTGTGCTCATTACTTGGACTGGGGAAAAGAACTCCTGAATTGTCTACATCATAGACAACTGGTACACCTATTTCTGACAAAGGAACCTGCTCTTCATAAGCATGACCAATATTCAAATCAACTGGTATAGGTGCATCACTTCTCATAACTGTAATGTTAACAACATTCTTTCCTTTACTAGCTATGTGATCCAACATTTCTTCCACCTTGTCATCATCAGTTAATTCTTCCATTCCTGACACCCAAACTCCTGGATCTATAACATAATACATAAAATCCCTTGAACTATAGCCTTCTACCTCTATTAGGGCAATGAGATTCCAGAAGGTTATGTCTGATAAACATATTGTTCTTTCCAAGTTATCTCTGTCTAGGAAATGGAACGTCCCTTCCCATTCTTCATCATCCAAGCTACAAATTCAGATAAAAGTCATTTAATTTTGCTGTTAAGTAGGTCAGTTAACAGGTATAAGAATAAGATGAAATAATTCATTTAACAATGTTAAAATTATTGATAAGAGGTCAGATTGATGTTAAATGGGCCAGTTCATAGCCCTATTAATAAGTTGAAAAAAACAGTTAACAGTGTTAAAATTGGTGGCAACGGAAATTTCTGAGTCAATTTACAATACTAAAGTTGATGAAGACCAGTATTTGATCAAACAATAGACAGAGAGGATTTCTGTCAAATTACTCATGCTAAAATTAATTTCTGTGAGACCACCAATCATGTGACAGAGAGGATATCATATAACACTAACCCTAACCCTAGAACCCTAACCGTACTACACTTACCCAAGAACACTAACTAACCCTAGAACCCTAACCCTAGAATGCCAATCGGGGAAATGACAAAGAAGGAGGAGGATGACTTACTCCACACCGCCGAAGGAGGAGGCAAAATGTTGGCTGCCCGTCGGATTGGTCTTCATCGCCTGGGCGAACGCAGTAGCCACCGCGTATTCCAACGACTTTGGCGGTGATGACGGTTGGGGAAGAGGCAGCGCGCTCGAGGAATTGGAGCTCCCGCAGAACTCCGGTGGATCTCCAGCACCGCCGCCCGGAGCATCCCCACCGGTAGCAACTGCGCCGCCGCCGTGCACGCCGCCAGGTTTCGTCGTCGCCATGGATTGGAGCTGGAGGGACAGGTCTGGTCTGGTCGGGTGCGGGTGGTCGGTCTGTCCGGCGCGACCAGACCGCGTCGGTCTGGACCAAACGACGCCGTCCGCGCGTCCGTTAGGACACGTCACCCAAATTGGGCCCCATCTGTCGGAAACACCCTCAACCGTGCAAAATGACAGGTTCAGTGCAATCTGCAAAACTTTTACTGAATGCGCGGTGGCTTTTGCAAAAGATTAGTGACCAGATTGTTTTCTGCAAGAGAAGTCCCAAATGTGGTGGTTTCTTGCAATTCACTCAGTCGGATTGGCACAATTCATATAGGTTCGTCCCTTGCTAGTTGCTTTGCCAGTTTACTCACGACGTGTTCTCTAAAATCAAATCCGCCGGTGATGGGTAGATCAATTCGGGTGGAACCTTTGGAATTAGCTTCGCCCTCCGCCAAGCCCTCGGGTCAGGCCTGCGCCACCTCCACGCACCTCTACCTCCACCGCAATCTCCCCCTTCAATTTACCATTGCCTACTTCCTTCCTTCACTCTCGGAACTGGATTGAGGAGACGGGCATTTCTCGCCCGAGTTGTGCCTGCACCCTCGGAACTGGATGTCTGGATGGTGAGGAGTGAGGACAGAGGTAGAGGAAGGGCAAGTTCATGGAAGAGGAACGATGTTTAGTTAACCCGTCACTTACACAATTTGCATTTTGGCAAATCGATCGATGCTTTAAACGACGACACTGTATAGGTTTTCAAATTATCGGAGAGCCTGCAAATTAACACTCGTCAATTGGGGATTACTACGGGGACGGGGAGTAGTTATTTAGATCTACAGTCGAGACTCGTACCAATGTTTCGTTTTTGAGTTACATTAAGCATGTCTGCATTGGACAACGTTGCTAGCTAGTATCTTCTATGGATATGCACCTCCTAGCTAGTTCCTACCAATGTTTCCTTCTGTTATGTTGATTAACACATCTCCTCTGCCAGTGCCAGCGACCAAGACATGCAGCTCTACATCGTGGTCACCAGGCTAGGCTGCATCGCCTTCTCCACTGCCGCGTTTGTGCTCGCCATGGCCGCGCCGGACAGCCACCGCTTCTCGTTTGTCATGTCAGTACAAACTAAGGGCATCTCCAGCCGCGCCCCAACAGGCCCCCAGGCCACTTTTTTGGTGCCGGCGCCGAAAAAACGGTCCAGTCGCGCCCCCAGGACGCCGAAAATCGCCGGTTCGGACCTTTTTTCTGCCCGGCGGTCACAGGCCGAACCCGGCGCGCTGGGGAGCAGTTAGGGGCTCCGGTGCTAGGGAAAAGCACGCCTGGCCCACACCGACAGGGGAAAAGTCAAGGTTTTCTTCCCCCAACTCGCCTCGCACCCCCCGCGCCCTCGGCCACCACTAGCTATATCCCGGCGACGGCCGCCGCCCTACTCCGCTAGATAGCCATTCCCCGCCGGAAAATAGCAGCGCTTCGCCGCGGCAGCCCCTCCCACAGCAGCTGGGCGTTTCCGGCCGCCGTTTCCGGCCGCGGAGGCGCGGTTTAGCGGCGGGTACACGCCCACCGAGCGCAAGGTGTTCGACGTTTTGCCTGAATCGGCGATGGACTCAGATGACGAGGAAGAGCTCGCCGCGCTGCTGGAGGAGGAAGCCGCGGCCGACGTCCAGGAAGAAGAGCATCTCATGGTGCTCGCCGCCCTCGCCCAGCTGCTGGCGAGCAATGAAAAGCCGTGGCGAGGTGGCTCGGCGCCGGGGCGGGTGAAAGCAAAGAACCGGCATCGTCTCGAAGGCTACTGCATGCTCTACTCCGACTACTTCGCCGATGCTCCACTTCAGGGCGAGAAAACATTTCGGCGCCGTTATGGGATGAGCCGAAAGCTCTTCCTCGGGATTGTGAATTCCATCCGGGAGTTCGACAACTACTTCAAGTGCAAGATGGACTGCATTGGCGCTCTTGAATTCACCTCCATCCAGAAGTGCACGACAGCAATGAGGATGCTTGCATATGGAGCTCCCAGTGATTCACTCGACGACTATGGGCGCATGGCCGAGTCCACCAGCATAGAGTGTTTCTACAAGTTCTGTTGGGCAGTGGTGGCAGTGTTTGGGCCACAATACTTGAGAACACCCAATGCGGAAGACACTGCTCGGATCCTAGCCCAGAATGCAGCAAGATGATTTCCTGGGATGCTTGGAAGCATCGACTGCATGCATTGGAAATAGAATAATTGCCCATTTGGTTGGCAGGGGATGTACAAAGGCGCCAAAGGCGGTTGCAGTGTGGTGCTTGAGGCGGTAGCCACACAGGACCTCTGGATTTGGCACTCCTTCTTTGGTATGCCAGGAACTCAGAATGACATCAACGTGCTGCAGTGCTCTCCTGTTTTTGCCAAGCTCGTTGAGGGCCATTCTCCTCGGTGAACTTCGAGATCAATGGGCACCAATACAACAAGGGGTACTACCTAGCAGATGGCATCTATCCAAGATGGTCGACATTTGTGAAGACGATCTCAAACCCTGCGGCAGGAGGCAAGAACGCCTGATTTGCGAAAGTTCAGGAGGCTTGCAGGAAGATGTCGAGCGGGCATTTGGTGTGCTCCAATCTCGATTCGCTGTTGTTCGGTACCCCGCTCAGACCTGGTCCAAAGATCAAATGTGGGAGATTATGACTTGCTGTGTCATCTTACACAACATGATCATCGAGAGCGAGCAAGTAGACCCAGTGTTTGACACTGAACCATACTACAGGCAGGGGCCTCTAGCCGAAGTTGATCACCATCTACCGGCAACTTGGACTGCCTATCTCAGTATGCGTCAGGAGATCCGAGACCCACAGGTGCATCATCAACTGCAGAAAGATCTGATTGAGCACCTATGGAGGCTCAAGGGGGACGCCGTATGATGAAATACGAGTTTTTATTTGTTGAACTATATAATTTGTATTGAACTATTTGTTGTTGTATTATTTTGTTGAAGTATTTGATTTTTTTGTGATGAAATATGTGATAAGAAATAATTGTGTTGATAATTGAACGTCGAGACATGGCGAAACCACGCCGAATATGGGCCTATTCTCGCCCATATGGGCCCTTTATTCGCCGAAATTAGGCTGCAAAGTGGGCCAATTTCGACGCCTGGGGGCGAGCTGAGGGCGACGACTGGGCGCAAAACCGCCCCCAGCGCCGATTGTATCGCCGGCTCACCCCAGGGGGCGATTTTTATGCGTCTTGGGGGAACCAACGGCTGGAGATGCCCTAATCTCGTCCCCTCCTCGCATGTATCAGTCTATCACGTACGTACATTACCTAGCTAGGCTGCGTCTGACATATGCAAGAGTACATACAATGCAGGGTACTGAAGGGCAGTATGGTGATGCAGCTGAGTTGGACCTCGATGCGCATGCTGTACCAGGCCATCTGCTTCTACTTTGGACTACCCCACCTGGACCGCATTGCCCCCATGTTGTTCAGCGACATGGTAGTGATCTCTTCCGTAATCTCTACCGTTTCCAAGTACGTACTCCTTATAACGTGACTAATTCATGCAAGCGCGGATGTGTTTCTTTAATTACGTTTCAGCTGGTGATGCTCCTCGCATATGGCGCGAGCTGTGCTGGAGCTACGTCGGTTCTGTTCCTGGGTCACATTCTGTACTGCGAGCGTCTGCGGTCGATGGCCTGTCCGATGTACCTGGCTTCCTCGGCGTTCGGCTTCGTTGCCGTCCTGTTCAACACCGCCACTACGCTTCGGCTGCTTTGGGCAAGGTCTTCTCTCCACCACAGGACTAGCTAGGTTTCACACGCTGGCAGTTGCAGTCTCTGTCCACGTATGCGAGCACCCAGCAGTGGTTAGCCTAATTAATTACTAGTACTCCCTCCGTCCGGAAATATTTACCATCTAAATAAATAAAAGAGGATGTATTTAGATATATTTTAGTTCTAGATATATCTTTTTCTATTCATTTTGATGACAAGTATTTCCGGACAAAGAAAGTACATGTTATGCGCACATATAGCATCTCTTCTTCCCAGTGTGACCGACTGTTATCTCTTAATTTGCACAGCCTGCTTCACGATTCATGTATTATCATCCGAGGCCCTTGTAGTACTATGTACTGTAGTATATATTCAACTCCACTAATATTGGAAACACCATTTGTGTTGGATCCATATAACACCGGCCCTATGACTGCCTTATCTGAAGACCCACGGTTCTTCAGTGTTATAGTATCATTCTTAACTAGCGAGGTGGCCCGTACATTTGCACGACAAGATATACAGTATATTTACATAATTTAGAAGTGTTTTTCTGAAAAGTATTCGGCCTGCAGTTAGCCATGTCTTTACTTCTAATGAACGAGTTGGTGAATCATCTCCGTGGTTTATTTTCGCCGAGTTTTTTTCGTCTCTCCTCCCACCATCCCCTCCCATCCTGGTCCGCGGTATATTTTCGCTGGTTTTTTTCGTCTCTTCTCCCACCACCCCTCCCACCCTGGTCCATCGGTTTATTTTTCTCTCCACTCTTTATTAGAACCAGAACTTTTATAATGTATAACAAATCACAGATCTAACTTTCTTAAATTATGCAAATCAATCGATTCCTTTTATTGGTTCAATTTGTCTTAGGAAACAAATAACAGATTTTCAGGAAACAAATAATACATTTTAATCCAACTTCCTTAAATTATGCAAATCAATCGATTTCTTTTATTGGTTCAATTTGTCTTAGGAAACAAATAACGATTTTTCAGGAAACAAATAATACATTTTAATCTAACTTTCCTAACTTATCTAAATCAATTGATTTATCTTATTAGTGAAATTTGTTTTAGGAAACAAATAACAGACACGTCACAACTTTTCTCCCAATAAATAGTTTTTTAATATTTGCAAACTTTTCTAATCAGACATGTCACAAACGGGCTGGTACTGATATCACGTTACCAAACAATAAAACCCCATTTGCATAGACAGAAACCTTCACCTAGACTCAAAGAGACGGAAGAATACTTCATGCCCGGAAGCTTACCTGTGCAACCGCAAGTCACTATGGGCTCTGGCTTGGTTGACCTTAGTGGTGACTCTGGCTGGGACGATGCTAGCAGATGTAGAACTATGGTAGGGTTGGATGAGCACCGGACAGTGGTCAGGGGAACTCTTCGGAAGACCATGTTTCGATCATCCTGTTCTCAAACATCATGAAGTGCGAGGACGAAAAGGGAGGGATCGAATCTTGCGGGTAAAGTGTACAAACCTCTGTAGAGGGTTAAAACCTAATCGATTAGCCGTGTCCCCGGTTACGGACATTTTGAGCCTCTGGACTTGGATCTATCTCGGAACTCTCAACACCGGACTGATAACTTAATTGTGGGCAACTTATGATGATTTTGGGCTATGAGACATCGGCTGGCGGAACCATGTCATGATAGAAAACTCTGTAGCACATACTCCTGATATTCCTTTGTTGTAGGGAAAATAAAATCAGCTTTTGTGGAAACAAAACTCAGAGCCAGAGCCACAAAGCCATATTGCATATAGTATAGTTTATCATCTGTTTTTCTTACAGTGATCTTGCCGGTACATTCAATGTACTGACCTACCTGACTGCAACGTATCATGTTGCAGGATTTTATACGACGAGTGAGTTTCGTTGGTTGGGTTACGGTCTACACTCAACCTGCCGATGGCGTTGATGGGACTCCACACCCGATTGATTGTTTCCGCTGAGACTTACGAGGTATATATCAGTTTTACGCTATTTACACATGTGATTGCACTTCGATATATACATTGATGTACTGTGTGCGCCAGCATACTGATCCAGGGATGGCACAGATACACAGAGGCTTGACCGTCTGAGGTCGGGTCATTACAGATATGGTATCAGAGCACATGTTGACTATAGAACGTGACCCTAGAAATCGGAAAGCTCCTAGGACAGGAAATCTCTAAAACTTTATTTTCAAAAGAATCCATTACTTCTCATCTTTTCTGATTTTATCAAATATCCTCTCCTACCTCAAATAGTTAGAATATACCCCTTTCCCTTTTGACCACACGGATGATCAACTGAAGCCGCTCCAAGAAGGACAAGATATCGGACAATCGATGAGCATTTCAGAGTAAAGAGGATTTCACCATGCATTAGAAGAGTTGAAGCTACAACAGTTGAAGACTCTGAAGACTTGAAGAATCTGAAGAATTATTTGACCCTTAGAGGAGCAAACCCCTGTTATATACTTACATTAGATACGACGATTTGTGAGTTGTCAATTGTTTGATGTTTTTCCGACAGCAACAAAAGAAACCCCGTTTCTTCAAAACTATTGTTTGCATTGTGTGTATCCCCTCCACTCTTCTCTCGTATCTCATCCCAAAACCTTTGGATCCAATAGATGGTGAATGAAGGACTAGTATTCTCTGGACCGACGACTCAACGGGAGGTAGAACTATGGATTCAGAATATGGAGGATCACTTCAGGAACAACTTGATTGGAAGCAAGTATGAGGTTTAATACGCTCTTCGGTACTTTACAAAAAGTGTTGCAACCTGGTGGAAAATGCATCTAAGCCATACAAGGATGCAACGGAGCAAGAACTTGCACTACTAGAAAAAGGGCTGCTAGTGGCGCACCTATTTTCGCTACTAATGGCGCACTACTGGTGTGCCACTAGCATCACGCCATTAGAATTTTTTTTCCGAAAGGTCACCCATCCTCACACTACTCCAGCCCAAGCACGCTTAACTTCAGAGTTCTATCCAACCCCAGCAACAGCTCACTTCACAGGCACTTGTTGATATATCTAGCATATCAATCCTATTATACCTTGTTGATGTCTAGGACTTTGTTCATGTTCATGACTATGATGAAATTTTGAAAAATATTTCAAACTTCCCGGTCATATTACGTATCATTTTTTGAAAATATTTTTTAAAAAAATTCAAAACCTTTTTTTGAATTTTTTTGCCTCTAGATCTTGAAAGCCCCTTAACTTTTTTGTGTTAGGTTTTTGGGGATTTTGAAAATGTTTAACGGGGTTTCCCCGTTAAATTCGGATGTAACTTTTCGAGTAGATGATTTTTCATATATAAATTTTTTTAATCCGAGTTCGTATGCAAAAGTTATGCCCATTTTACAAATTTCCAGAGAGATTTTGCAAATAAAGTCGAAATTTATATTTGTAAATTTTCCCAACAACTAGACCACTTATCACATGGCAAACTTATTTTATTTTATTTTTTGAAATTTTTATAATTTTTTTATTTTTTTTAAAACTGAAAAGGCGGTCCAGGGGGGGGTGCATTCGGTGGAAGCCGGGCAAACTAGTAATGGCGCACCGTGGGGTGGTGCGCCATTTCTAGTTAAACTAGTAATGGCGCACCACACCCACGGTGCGCCATTACTAGTTTTGAATTTTTTTTAAAAAAAAATTGAATTTTTTTTGAAAAAAACTTAGTAATGGCGCACCAGTGGACAGTGCGCCATTACTAGTTAAAAACTAGTAATGGCGCACTGTCCACTGGTGCGCCATTACTAACAAATTTTTTTATTTTTTTTACTTTTTTTTCAAAACTTCTAATGGCGCACCGTGGGTGTGGTGCGCCATTACTATGTCAACTAGTAATGGCGCACCACACCCACGGTGCGCCATTAGTAACATTTTGTTTTTTTTCAAAACTTTTAATGGCGCACCGCACACCAGGTGCGCCATTAGTAATATATTACTAATGGCGTACCTGTATGTGGTGCGCCATTGCTATATTCTAATGGCGCACCACACACGTGGTGCGCCATTAGTGTCCATTTCATCTATAGCCGTTTTCCTAGTAGTGTTGGGAGGAATTCAAGAAGACTTTGTTAAGATCCTGTCTCATCCGGAAGCACTGGGATAACCCGATGAAGAAACCTTGTGCCTGCAAGATCTGGAAAGAAATAGGACACACTAATGAAGAACACAAGGATGGATGCCCTCATTGTGAAGGAAATCACCCAGCTGAAGAATGTCCAACTGGGCAAGTTACTTGTTTCCTGTGTGAAGGAACTACGCACTACCCTGCTTAATGTCAGATTTACCCCAAGGAAGCCCTGAGGAAAAGTTTAGAAGAACCCGTGATGGAGGAAGTTATTGAAGACCCTGATGGTGAAGGCCTAAACATATTTTTCGCCCAAGCCGGCTATTCATGTGGAGAAGGACATTATTCCCAGTATTGCACAAAGGGAAGAGAAGAGTATCTTAGAGACTTCCCGACAGCAGAAGTGAAGTTTGACCCTCAGCAAATAGAAGCTCTGATCATTACAGAGAAATCCAGGAAGAGAAAACGAAGGCATCCTCAGAACAACCCAATTTCTGCAGAGAAGGACCTGAGTCATATCACTTGTTACATATGCATGGATTTAGGTCATTATGCTAGCAAATGCCCATCAAGGAAGCCAACAACCCAAGGAGCCAAGATAACCACCAGGAAGCCCCTGGATTTGTCTGAAGTCATTTGTTTACGCTGCAAGGGAGTAGGACATTTTGCCAGAGAATGTTCAGACCGAGAAAAGCTTGAGCAGAGTAGTTGAGATCTTGATATTGGAATAAAGCATGTAATAAATGTGGAATACACTTTTATTTTTTGGGATGTTGAGTTGAGTTATGAAATGGAAATTGTAATAGCTCCTGAAGCAATAAAAGTTGATGTGGTTGGAATCTCATGTGAAATGCTATGAGTTGTTGATTGTGAGTGCCTCTCTCATTATCTTACCCAGACTTAAACCTTGAACCCATGGACAAGCTGATCCCAAACCTTTTCCAAAAAAATAACCACATTTCACCCAAGGAAATACATACATTATCCCGAGTACCCTTCTATCTTATACCTGCAGATGACAACCCTTTACGAGTCTTTTCTCAAGGGCCCGGAAACGATCATGACCCTGACTAGTGATCAGGATTACCCAAAGATCCCGAAGGACATGATGAAGCATATTCATCTTGGAGGAGATGCAGTCTACAAGGGTTATCCTTTCATGGAGAATGGAGTTGAGCTTTGGTACGTGGAGATACACCTCCACCGTGTGAATGGAGTTTGCCCAAAGACTATGGGTCAATACTTTTTCATTTCTCGAGTACCATGAGCAACATTCTTTGACTCTGTTCGTGAAGCTGCTTTGGAAGCCATACGTCAGATTGGAGAAATACTTGAAGCAAGACTCCATCACACTCAGGAATACCTGAGAGAGGTACATGTAGAGATGATGGAGATGAAGCTGATGGCCACCATGATGAAGCAGAAGATCGATGATTTCAAGGATCACATCGAACAATTCCAGTGGGATTGAAGCATCTTCAAGTAGGGCAAATGAATAAAGATGGAAGTAATGCTTGACCGTACCAAACTATGTGGATGGCAACATTTGTAATAAAGTACTTTCGGAATTTGAATTTTGAGTAGTGATTAAGGATGTAATACATGATTTGATATGAAGAGAGTATGAATCACTAGTACATTTTATTTTTATGGTTACAACATGTGAGAACACCTGGCCAATGGAAAGGAAAACGTATTCCATAGAGTGGAGTTTGGACAAAATAAGTTGGAGTTTTGCTTTCGAAACGATGGTTATGAAGAAACGAAGTACTATTGAATTTAAAGGAGGTGTAATATGAACAAGAGTTACTCCAAGGATGAGTTAAAAGTGGTACTACTATTGAAGTCGGCGGTAACCCACAGGCCCAGGAATTAATAAGGATCAAGTACCCACTAGAAGAAGAAATTTTGGGAATAAACCGTGATTTGAACAGCAGACGTTCCTTAGGAGGATACGAAAACCCAAGAGTGGTGAAGTAATGATAGATGTTTTTGTTCAGCTTGCGGAATTAATGGATATATCCGAACTCAGTTTTTCAACAAGAGAAATTCTGCAATGCTTGTGAGAATGCCCGAGTGTTAGAACTGCGAGATTCACTAAACCTTATACAGGGTAATGATTTGGGTGCGGAATGGATGGATCACCATACCGACTTACTCTTGTCATTCTCTCTTGCTATTTGGAATGGTAAATCTAAGTGACTTACCCATAGTAGAGAGACGACTGATGTCTACTACATAACCTTCTTCTTATAGACGTTGTTGGGCCTCCAAGTGCAGAGGTTTGTAGGACAGTAGCAAATTTCCCTCAAGTGGATGACCTAAGGTTTATCAATCCGCGAGAGGCGTATGATGAAGATGGTCTCTCTCAAGCAAACCTGCAACCAAATGACAAAGAGTCTCTTGTGTCCCCAACACACCCAATACAATGATAAATTGTACAGGTGCACTAGTTCGGCGAAGAGATGGTGATACAAGTGCAATATGGATGATAGATATAGCTTTTTGTAATCTGAAAATATAAAAACAGCAAGGTAACTAGTGATAAAAGTGAGCGAAAATGGTATTGCAATGCTAGGAAACAAGGCCTAGGGTTCATACTTTCACTAGTGCAAGTTCTCTCAACAATAATAACATAATTGGATCATATAACTATCCCTAAACATGAAAAAAGAGTCACTCCAAAGTCACTAATAGCGGAGAACAAACGAAGAGATTATTGTAGGGTACGAAACCACCTCAAAGTTATCCTTTTTGATCGATCTATTCAAGAGTCCGTAGTAAAATAACACGAAGCTATTCTTTCCGTTCAATCTATCATAGAGTTTGTACTAGAATAACACCTTAAGACACAAATCAACCAAAACCCTAATGTCACCTACATACTCCAATGTCACCTCAAGTATCCGTGTGTATGATTATAAGATATGCATCACACAATCTCAGATTCATCTATTCAACCAACACAAAGAACTTCAAAGAGTGCCCCAAAGTTTCTACCGGAGAGTCAAGACGAAAACATGTGCCAACCCCTATGCATAAGTTCACGAGGTCACGGAACTCGTACGTTGATCACCAAAACATACATCAAGTGGATCACGTGATATCCCATTGTCACCACAGATAAGCACATGCAAGACATACATCAAGTGTTCTCAAATCCTTAAAGACTCAATCCGATAAGATAACTACATGATCATGCAAAGCAATATGACAATGATGAAGCGTGTCATAACAACGGAACGGTGGAAAGTTGCATGGCAATATATCTCGAAATGGCTATGGAAATGCCATAATAGGTAGGTATGGTGGCTGTTTTGAGGAAGGTATATGGTGGGTTTATGGTACCGGCGAAAGTTGCACGGTACTAGAGAGGCTAGCAATGGTGGAAGGGTGAGTGTGCGTATAATCCATGGACTCAACATCAGTCATAAAGGACTCACATACTTATTGAAAAAATCTATTAGTTATCAAAACAAAGTACAACGCGCATGCTCCTAGGGGGATAGATTGGTAGGAAAAGACCATCGCTCGTCCCCGACCGCCACTCATAAGGAAGACAATCAATAAATAAATCATGCTCCGACTTCATCACATAACGGTTCACCTTACGTGCATGCTACGGGAATCACAAACTTCAACACAAGTATTTCTCAAATTCACAACTACTCAACTAGCATGACTCTAATATCACCATCTCCATATCTCAAAACAATTATCAAGTATCAAACTTCTCATAGTATTCAATGCACTCTATATGAATTTTTTTTATTATACCCATCTTGGATGCCCATCATATTAGGACTAGTTTCATAACCAAAGAAAATTACCATCCTGTTTAGGACTCTCAAAATAATATAATTGAAGCATGAGAGATCAATTATTTCTATAAAATATAACCACCGCCATGCTCTAAAAGGATATAAGTGAAGCACTAGAGCAAATGACAAACTACTCCGAAACATATAAGTGAAGATCAATGAGTAGTCGAATAATTATGCAACTATGTGAAGACTCTCTAACATTTAATAATTTAAGATCTTGGTATTTTATTCAAACATCAAACAAAACAAAATAAAATAAAATGACGCTCCAAGCAAAACACATATCATGTGGTGAATAAAAATATAGCTCCAAGTAACGTTACCGATGAACGAAGACGAAAGAGGGGATTCCATCCGGGGCATCCCCAAGCTTAGGCTCTTGGTTGTCATTGAATATTACCTTGGGGTGCCTTGGGCATCCCCAATCTTAGGCTCTTTCCACTCCTTATTCCATAGTCCATCGAATCTTTACCCAAAACTTGAAAACTTCACAACACAAAACTTAACAAAAAACTTGTAAGCTCCGTTAGTATAAGAAAATAAATCACCACTTAGGTACTGTTGTGAACTCATTACAAATTCATAATGGTGTAATATCTACTATATTCCAACTCATCTATGGTTCATACCCTCCGATACTACTCATAGATTCATCAAAATAAGCAAACAACATATAGAAAATAGAATCTTTCAAAAACAGAACAGTTTGTAGTAATCTGGATCAAACGTATACTTATGGAACCCAAAAAATTCTAAAATAAATTGCTGGACGTGAGGAATTTGTCTATTAATCATCTTCGAAAAGAATCAACTTAATTGCACTCTCCAGTAAAAAATGGCAGCTAATCTCGTGAGCGCTGAAGTTTCTGTTGTTTACAGCAAGATCGCAAAGACTTCACCCAAGTCTTCCCAAAGGTTCTACTTGGCACAAACACTAATTAAAACATAAAACCACATCTAAACAGAGGCTAGATGAATTATTTATTACTAAACAGGAGAAAAAAGCAAGGAACAAAAATAAAGTTGGGTTGCCTCCCAACAAGCGCTATCGTTTAACGCCCCTAGCTACGCACGATGATTTCAATGATGCTCACATAAAAGATAAGAATTGGAACATAGAGAGAGCATCATGAAGAATATGACTAGCACATTTAAGTCTAACCCACTTCCTATGCATAGAGATTTTGTGAACAAACAACTTATGGGAACAAGAATCAACTTGCATAGGAAGGTAAAACAAGGATAACTTTAAAACTTTAAGCACATAGAGAGGAAACTTGATATTATTGCAATTCCTACAAGCATATGTTCCTCCCTCATGATAATTTTTAGTAGCATCATGAATGAATTCAACAATATAACCATCACATAAATCATTATTTTCATGATCTACAAGCATAGAAAATTTACTACTCTCCACATAAGCAAAATTCTTCTCGTTCGGAATAGTGGGAGTATCATAAGAAACTCGAATACTATAAATTGTTTCCACATTAAAAGAGTAATGTTCAGAAAAGGGGTAATCATAATCATGACAATTTTTATAAATATAATCATCACTACTTTTTATAGCATAAGTGTCATCACAATAATCATCATAAGTAGCAACGTTGTTCTCATCATAATCGATTGAAACCCCTGTTCAAGAATTCATCCGATTAACTAGTTAACTTGCCGATTAATCCCTACTCATAGGGTCCCCGGGTATCCTATTACCCAATAAATCGTCTGATTAATTGATTAAATGACTAATTAACTTGCCGATTAGCCTATTAATCCACTACTCACCAGCCGACCGAGCAGCTATCAGTTAACGATTTCCTCAACAATGATTGAAACCTCCTCTAAGATAGTGGAATCATTACTAAATAAAGGCATGACCTCTCCAAATCCACTTTCATAATTATCACAATAAGATTCAACATCCTCCAAAATAGTGGGATCATTACTTCCTAAAGTTGACACTCTTCCAAACCCACTTTCATCAATATAATCATCATAAATAGGAGGTATGCTATCATCATAATAAATTTGCATATAAAAACTTGGGAGGGATATCATCTTCATCAAACATAGCATCCCCAAGCTTGGGACAAACATTAATTGCGGCAAATACATTCCCAAACATGTCATTCTCATCAAACATAGCATCCCCAAGCTTGGGCCTTTTCATCTCATAAGCATAATCACTCTCATCATTAATAGTATGGATAGCACCAATAGTATAGCAATTATCATCATCACAATGAGTAATAGGAGCAACATCATTTGGGAGGATTACCTTATTACCTTTGCTTCTCCGTCCTTTCTTTTTATTCTTCACATCATGTGTGGGTTTAATCCTCTTTTTGGAGCTCGTTACTAATGATATTGGTTGGATAGAAGGCTCCTCCTCGTTACCCGATTCATCATAAGAAATAATAGGAGGATACTGGGAAGCCTCTTACCTTTCATTAGTATTCTCTTCATCCTCTATTTGTTTTCTTTTCTTTATGTAATTGGCAATATAAGGATTTTCAATGCAATTCACCGCATAATACATAAGAATTTCTTCTAGATCAATATCGAGGAATTTCTCAAGGTTATATTCTGGAATATGCTTAGTTATACGTTTCATTTCTTCATAACCCAAAATCAAACTAAGTTCATTATGATGTGAAAGGGAAGTAAAATCATCACAATTTTTGGACATGATACGATCATGAAACAATCTGCATTTGAGATTTAAATGACCATGTTCATTGCAAAGTTCACAAGTATGGTGAAGAAATTTTAAATTTTCAGCACAAACATCTAGCCTTTCTTGCAACCATTTAGTTTCCAAATACTTATGCCTCTTGCAAAATCTATCTTCCCTATTTGGTGTGTACTTGTAAACTCTATGCACTCCACAAAAATTGACATGCTTATAAGAGACATTTTCATTATTACTAGTGCAATCATCATTAGTACTATCGATATTCAAGGAGTTCATACTAACAACATTGCAATCATGCTCATCATTCAAAGATTTAGTGCCAAACATTTTATAGACTTCTTCTTCTAGCACTTGAGCACAATTTTCCTTTCCATCATTCTCACGAAAAATATTAAACAGATGAAGCGTATGAGGCAAACTCAATTCCATTTTTTGTAATTTTCTTTTATAAACTAAACTAATGCTAAAACAAGAAACTAAAAGATTCAATTGCAAGATCTAAATATATACCTTCAAGCGCTAACCTCCCCGGCAACGGCGCCAGAAAAGAGCTTGATGTCTACTACACAACCTTCTTCATGTAGACGTTGTTGGGCCTCCAAGTGCAGAGGTTTGTAGGACAGTAGCAAATTTCTCTCAAGTGGATGCCCTAAGGTTTATCAATCCGCGAGAGGCGTATGATGAAGATGGTCTCTCTGAAGCAAACCTGCAACCAAATGACAAAGAGTCTCTTGTGTCCCCAACACACCCAATACAATGATAAATTGTACAGGTGCACTAGTTCGGCGAAGAGATGGTGATACAAGTGCAATATGGATGATAGATATAACTTTTTGTAATCCGAAAATATAAAAACAGCAAGATAACTAATGATAAAAGTGAGCGAAAACGGTATTGCAATGCTAGGAAACAAGGCCTGGGGTTCATACTTTCACTAGTGCAAGTTCTCTCAACAATAATAACATAATTGGATCATATAACTATCCCTCAACATGCAAGAAAGATTCACTCCAAAGTCACTAATAGCGGAGAACAAACGAAGAGATTATTGTAGGGTACGAAACCACCTCAAAGTTATCCTTTCTGACCGATCTATTCAAGAGTCTGTAGTAAAATAACACGAAGCTATTCTTTCCATTCAATCTATCATAGAGTTCGTACTAGAATAACACCTTAAGACACAAATTAACCAAAACCCTAATGTCACCTAGATACTCCAATGTCACCTCAAGTATCCGTGGGTATGATTATACGATATGCATCACACAATCTCAGATTCATCTATTCAACCAACATAAAGAACTTCAAAGAGTGCCCCAAAGTTTCTACCGGAGAGTCAAGACGAAAACGTGTGCCAAACCCTATGTATAAGTTCACGAGGTGACGGAACTCGCAAGTTGATCACCAAAACATACATCAAGTGGATCACTTGATATCCCATTGTCACCACAGATATGCACATGCAAGATATACATCAAGTGTTCTCAAATCCTTAAAGAATCAATCCGATAAGATAACTTCAAAGGGAAAACTCAATTCATCACAAGAGAGTAGAGGGGGGGGGGACATCATAAGATCCAACTATAATAGCAAGCTCGTGATACATCAAGATCGCGCCAACTCAAGAACACAGGAGAGAGAGATCAAACACATGGCTACTGGTACATACCCTCAGCCCCGAGGGTGAACTACTCCCTCCTCATCATGGAGAGCGCCGGGATGATGAAGATGGCCACCGGAGAGGGATTTCCCCCTCCGGCAGGGTGCCAGAACGGGTCTAGATTGGTTTTTGATGGCTATGGAGGCTTCTGGTGGCGGAACTCCCGATCTATTCTGTTCCTCGATGTTTTAGGGCATATTGATATATATAGGCGAAAGAAGTCGGTCAGGGGAGCCGCAAGGGGCCCATGAGGGTGGGGGGCGCACCCAGTGGGTAGGGCGCGCCTCCGTGCCTCATGGCTTCCTCGAAGCTTCCCTGACGTCTACTCCAAGTCTCCTGGATTGCTTCCATTCCAAAAATAACTCTCCCGAAGGTTTCATTCCGTTTGGACTCCGTTTGATATTCCTTTTCTTCGAAACACTGAAATTGGCAAGAAAACAGGAATTTGGGCTGGGCCTCCGGTTAATAGGTTAGTCCCAAAAATAATATAAAAGTGTAGAATAAAGCCCATAAACATCCAAAATAGATAATATAATAGCATGGAACAATAAAAAATTATAGATACGTTGGAGACATATCAACGACGATACCAAATCTTATTTAAACCTTAGAATAGTAGGACGATTGATCCATGTACAGGCAGCCGTTGCCAATCGTAGGCTATACAGTGAGATTCAACCCTCACCTTTTTCCTACAGGATAAGCCAATAATGATTGACCACCATGAGATTTCCAATAGTTGTTTAGTTTTGGCGACATACCGGTTAGCTAAGAAAATCCATCTTCGGAAGGACCTTACCATGATGATGACACAAGATTTTGAGGAAAAGAGATTATGCCCTTATCGGCAGGACACCAACGAAGGAGTTATTCCAGGAAATATGAGAAGACCAACACCGTCAACCCAAAAGGATGAAGTACATGAGTTATGTTGGAATCGTAAGCATGTTTCTAAATGTGGTAGCACCCGAGACCTTTCCGCTCAATGGAATTGCTAGAAGACCCCCAAACCCTAACCTTTTCTTGCCAGCCTCTTCGAATCTCGAGGACGAGATTCATTTTAAGTGTGGTAGGTTTGTAACATCCCAAAATTCTAAATTTTGGAATGTTATATTAAATAAATATTTATGATTATTTGTTTGATTTTTGTGTGACTGATTGTGTGAAATTGAGTGGCATTTGGAAATTTCAGAGGCATTTGAGTTTTATTTGAATTTGGATTCAACTTGGCATTTGAAATGTATTCCAAATATCCCTAACAAATACTTGTTTAAAAGTATGAGTGGAGCTAACATGACACTCCAAAAAGTCAAGAGAAATTAATGCCAAAAGTTTTTGAATCCAAATTGGAGCTTATTTGGAATTTATTAAAAAAATATTTTTTTTAAGTTTGGATTTTGCCTCTGGAAAAATGTCCATGGTGTATGATTTATTTTTTTGAGTTTATATATATATGTGTCCTATATAAAATAGTATATATTTACCTATATTGTTTTTTCTCCCTGTCTTATTTCAAAAAAAATCTCTGTGAGCTGGCCAGGCCAACCGGCCCAGCCAGCAAGCACCGAGCCGCGGCCTAGCGAGCAGCGAGCCAACCCAGCACCACGCCCGCATGTAGGATCGAGAAGAGGTGTCTAGAGGGGGTGAATAGACTCTTAGCAAGAAAAGTTGCAGTTTTTAATTTCTTTAAGTTGAAGTGGAGTTTTGGCACAAGTTTGAACATTCACAATACATTTCAAGCAAGCATGACAAGAGTATATGAGCATCAGAAAGTAAATCATGCAAGTTGCAAGAATGTAAAGGGATGGGATTGGAGTGTGCAAACACAATTGGAGACACGGAGATTTTTGGTTTGGGACATATGTGGATATGAGAAAGTGGTTGAGGGTTGTGGAGCATATCACTAAGCACTTTGAGCAAGAACCTCATTAAGCAACACCTCATCCCCTCTTAATAGTATTGGCTTTCCTATGGACTCAATGTGATCTTGGATCACTAAAATGAAAAATGTAGAGTCCTGAGCTTTGAGCTTGAGCCAATCATTTGTCTTCATCATCTTGAAGGGGTCCCACATCCTCTAGTCCATGCCACTCCACTATTGGAATTATCTGAAATATGCTAGATGAAAGTATTAGTCCAACAAGAGATATGTTGACATTAATTACCAAAATCACCCGGGGAGCACTTGTGCTTTCTATCTCCTCCTTTTTTGGTAATTGATGACAACATACATCAAAGCTTTAGATAAAGATATAGAGAATAATAGGTAAAGCTTTGGAAAGACATGTAACATGCATAGGCTCCCCTATATGTATGCAATCATGTAAATATGGAATATAAGAACATGTGAATGCATAGCATGACAGAGTAAGCAATGTGTTACATGTATCTTGGCTATATGCATCAGAGCAAAAGATGTAAATATAGGAAATGTACCTACATGCTCATGAGTCTTTCTTGCAAACAATATGTACATCAGCAAGAAGTCCTCATGCACATGAGTGTGATGCATATACTTACCTTGTGGTCTTGAGTTGGCTTAGGAGAAATGAACCTAAGTAAACAAGGTTAGACAACACAGATACATCTACTAGCCAGAGTAAACAAAGAAACCACAAGAGTACCATGACTGGGATGACATGTAGAGAGTGAGTACTGAGTACTCTATTGGATATAGACATGTCCCCAAAGGTAAAGATATGCAATCAATTCAAGGATTTCCTTCCCTTAGATATCTTGCTCCTCCTGAATCTTGCTTGGGATACTGGGAGAAGATAGGGAACAGAAAATCAGAGCAACGAAAAAAAGAGTAAATGCAAACAATCAAATATGAACATGTCTTTCCCCTCTTAAAGACATGTAACTTCTCTCCTCTTGAACACCAAGCATCCGGGGTCTTTGATGTGATACTTTTTTCTCATTGAAGAACTCTCTCCTCCTGAGTATTCTCTCTCCCCCTATAGAAATGATTAAGATTTGATGTGATCTCTCTCTCCCCCTTTGACATCAATTTCCAAGAAGGGCTCTTCTGGATGTTTGTTACAAATGGGTTTGGTCCTTGAGTCACAAAGCAAAGCAGCAAGTCGAATGTGATGCTGGTAGAGGACAAGAATCATTGAGTGGAGCTGGAGCAAAAAGAATGCAGGAACAAGTGGCAAGTTGTCTTTCCTGTAGTGAAATTGGTTGCACCGAGTGGTGTGTTCCGATTGCACCGAAAGAGTTCGGTTGGACCGAAAACAATAAAGCGGTGTGAACGAGTTTATCATAGAGAAAACACTTGTCACCTCTGCTCACTAGACAAGAAAGATCTCACAAGGATTTGCAAGGAATTGGATGCAAGGAATGCAGAACAAAACAAAGAAAAGAAAAATCTACATGAAGTTTGCAAAAACTCAAGGAAACACTAGAGAACTTCATCTAGAATTGGGCGGTGACAAAGTCACCTATGTTAGAGTATATTGACTGAGGAGTCAAGTAAGAACACTTGATCGTAAGTCATACTCATTGTTTAAGCTCAAAATGGGGTTAACATTTTTCGTTTAAGCATTTGATGTATTCACATCTTGTTGAGTTGCTTTGACCTATGTCTTGAGGTAAAGCTTCTCTAAGATGGAATGACATACCTTGGGTGGTGGTGTTGATCTTGATCATGTAGTTGAACTTGCGTGGGGTGCTCAAGGTTGATGTAGCACAAGAATGGTTGGGAGAACCACTTGGAGTTGAGTCCATCTACCTACATGGGTTAGTTTTGCAAGGAAGAGCACTTGTGTATCCAAAATGACAATCATGAAATTTGATACATATAATTTGTCAAAGGATATGTTGAAGGGTTTCGTGCTTCCTTGTCATCAACCACTGTATTGTAGAGACTTGGTGATGTAGAGATCGCTCAAGATGTGAGTGGGTTGCTATCTCATAGATTTAGATTCATCCAAGTACCTACAAGGGTTAGATAACATGCAAGGGTGCAAATATATCCAAGACATATGAATATCATCATAAGAGAAATATCAAGGATTTGTCATAGATTCATGCCTTGCATGTATCCAAATGGAGTTCCTACTCCAAGTTTGAAGCATCAATGGTTTGGTGAATATATCCGCCAATTGCTTATCGGTACGAACATGCTTAAGATCAATGTCCCCTTTAGCAACATGATCTCGAATGAAATGATGACGAACTTCAATATGCTTAGTTCGAGAATGTTGCACGGGATTGTGAGCAATCTTAATAGCACTCTCATTTTCACAAAGCAATGGAACATGTTTCACATTGATCCCATAATCTTTAAGAGTTTGGGTCATCCAAAGTAATTGAGCACAACATGAACCAGCGGCAATGTATTCCGCTTCGGCGGTGGATAAGGATACCGAGTTTTGTTTCTTGGAAGACCAAGACACAAGATATCTACCAAGAAATTGACAAGTACCTGAAGTGGTCTTTCTATCAACCTTGTCTCCGGCATAGTCCGAGTTGGAGTAGCCAACAAGATCAAAAGACGACCTCTTAGGATACCAAATGCCAAAATTTGGTGTATGCATTAAGTATCTCACTATCCTTTTCATAGACTTAAGATGACATTCTTTGGGGGCCGCTTGATATCATGCACATATGCACACACTTAGCATAATATCGAGACGAGAGGCACATAGATATAACAACGAACCGATCATAGAGCGGTGAACTTTTTGATCAACCGGTTCACCGTCCTTAGTCAAGTCAAGATGTCCACTAGTAGGCATGGGAGTTTTCATACCTTTGCTTTCTTGCATGTTGAACTTCTTGAGTAAGTCCTTGGTGTACTTTGTTTGAGAGACAAAGGTGCCTTCCTTAGTTTGCTTGATTTGTAAACGAAGAAAGAACTTGATTTCACTCATCATAGACATCTCAAACTTCTCCGACATTAGCTTTCCAAACTTCTCGGTAAAATGAGGGTTAGTTGAGCCAAATATGATATCATCAACATAAATTTGGCATACAAATAACTCACCATTAACCCTTTTAGTAAAAAGAGTAGAATCTATTTTTCCAATTTCAAAGCCTTTTTCAATGAGGAACTTGGTCAAGCATTTATACCACGCTCTAGGAGCTTGTTTAAGACCATAAAGGGCTTTGTGAAGTTTGTAAACATGATCAGGTTTCTTGGGATTAACAAAGCCGAGAGGTTGTTTAACATAAACTTCCTCCTCAATTTCACCATTTAGAAAAGCACTTTTAATGTCCATTTGGTATAAAGTGATATCATGGTGATTAGCATAGGCAAGTAAGATGCGGATGGACTCAAGTCTAGCAACGGGGGCATATGTCTCACCGTAGTCCATACCTTCGACTTGACTGTACCTTGGGCAACGAGATGAGCTTTGTTGCGGACGACTTGACCATCTTCGTCTTGCTTGTTGCGAAACACCCATTTGGTACCGATGATGTTGTGGTTGTTGTCGGGCTTCTCGACCAATTTCCACACTTGATTTGTCTCAAAGTTGTGTAGCTCTTCATGCATGGCATTTATCCAATCCGGATCTTCCAACGCTTCTTCAACCTTTATAGGTTCAATGCTAGATATGAATGAATAATGTTCACAAAAGTTAGCCAAACGAGTTTTAGAGCGAGTGGTTCTCCTTGTTTGGATATCACTGTAGATTTGCTCTATGGGATGATCTTTGGCGACTCTTGCTCGAACTCGTGGAAGCTTTTGCTTGGGTCGGGGTGGAACATCTTCTTCATCTTGTTCTTCTTCTTCTTGGCCTTCTTCATTGTTCATGTTGCCGTTCTCTTGTCGTGGTGGAGAAGGAGGTTGATGAGGTTCATCTTGGTGTATGTCCTCATTTTCTTCGTCTTGGTGTGTCCCACTCATGGATGCTTCCAAGTTAACTCTTGGTTCACCTTGTCATGAGGTGGAAGCTTCCACTTGGACGGACGAGGTACTCTCCTTCACCTCTGTTGGACGAATCTTACCGATAGACAAGTCTTGAATTGCTTCCGAAGGGTCTTTGTCTCCTACATCAATTGGCAATTGCTCTACTTGTGAGCCGTTAGATTCATCAAACTTCACATCTACCGTCTCTTCAATATTTCGGGTGAAATTGTTGTAGACCCGGTAAGTGTGAGAGTTTGAGCCATAACCAAGTAGGAAACCTTCATGAGATTTAGGAGAAAATTTAGAATGACGATGCTTATCAAGAATGTAGCACTTTGAGCTGAATACTCGAAAGTATCCAACTTGGGGTTTGTTACCGGTGAGGAGCTCGTATGTCGTCTTGCCGAGTAGCTTGTGAAGATACAAGCGATTTGTTGCATGACAAGCTGTCTCAACCGCTTCTGCTCAAAAGTGTTTTGGAGTCTTGTACTCATAAAGCATCGTTCTATCCATCTCAATAAGAGTTCGGTTCTTCCTCTCAACAACTCCATTTTTTTGAGGCATGTACATAGCCGAGAACTCATGTGAGATCCCTTCTTCGTCAAGAAAGGTATCCACATTTGCGAACCTTCTTGATCTTTACTTCAAATTGATTTTGGGCCTTCCTAGCAAAGTTATTAAAGATCTTTTGGACCTGTGATTTATCATCCAGAAAGAACACCCACGTAAATCTTGAAAAATCATCAACTATAACCAGACCGAATGAGTTACCACCGAGACTTTTATAGGCGTTGGGACCAAAAAGATCCATATGAAGTAGCTCGAGCGGTCTTCTCATGGTCATAATGTTCTTCACGGGGTGACTTCCTCCAACTTGTTTTCCTGCTTGACAAGCACTACAAAGTCTATCCTTGTCAAATATAACATCTTTTACTCCAAGGATATGATCACCTTTAATAAGCTTATCAAGATTTCGCATGCCCACATGACCTAGCCTTCTATGCCACAACCAGCCTTTAGAAGATTTAACAATTAAGCAAGTTCTAGGTTGAGCCTTTTTTAGTGAAATCAACAATGTAAAGATCACCTCTACGTATACCGGTAAACACCATTTTATGGTTATCTCTACGAAACACTTGGCAATCTACTTCAGTAAATAGGACATTGAAACCAAAGTCAGCAAGTCTAGATACGGAAAGTAAATTGTAGCCAAGAGATTCAACGAGCATAACATTTTGTATGGAGCTATCCTGTGAGATGGCCACCTTACCAAGGCCAACCACCTTACCCTTTGAGTTATCACCGAAGGTGACATACTTTCGAGGGTCGTTGTTTTCAGCAAGCTCACGAAACATATCTTTGTCTCCGGTCATATGATCAGTAAATCCACTATCAAGGACCCATTCCTTTCCTCCAGCCATGTAGCCGCGAAGATTAGCCATAAGACCAAAGTGTCTCATCGCATCATCAATATCATAGTCACTATCATCATCCTCATCATAGTATCCATGTTCAACATCGTCATGTGATGGATCAACTCCTAGAGAGGGTAATTCATTAGAAGCATGACCGTAACAATGTTCATCTCTATGGATTCTAATGACTTCAGAAATGATATTGCTAATGATTCAAACATCTCCTTTTGCACTCGTAAGATTAGTAAGCTCAAATAAGCAATCAACAAACTTGGGATCATTAGAACTCATCTTAATCAAGGCAATAGACTTATGAAGAATCTCATCTAAGATTTTCAAGGAATAATTTGGGAATCGTTCCTTAAGAAATCTCCATAAGGTGTAGGCACAAACCAAAGTAGGCAAGCTAGCAAGCAAGTTTCTAGGCAAACCTCTAGTGATTAAATTGACCGTTCTAAGATTACGGATCATGTAAATAGACTCATCAAGGGTAGGATGCAAAGGATCAACAATGCGAGCACAAGGAGTAATAATGTACTTGGTCAAATGATATTCATTGAAGATCTCAAGCATCTCATTTTTCCACTCATGAAAATACTCTCCATCAAGAATAGGCACTCTACGCCTAAGACTACCCAACGTAGACTCATCCATCTTCCTCCAAAGGTGTTTAAACCAAAGCAATGGAGACCAATGCTCTAATACCAATTGTAGGATCGAGAAGAGGTGTCTAGAGAGGGGGGGGGTGAATAGACTCTTAGCAAGAAAAGTTGTAGTTTTTAATTTCTTTAAGTTGAAGTGGAGTTTTGGCACAAGTTTGAACATTCACAATACATTTCAAGCAAGCATGACAAGAGTGTATGAGCAGCGGAAAGTAAATCATGCAAGTTGCAAGAATGTAAAGGGATGGGATTGGAGTGTGCAAACACGATTGGAGACACGGAGATTATTGGTTTGGGACATATATGGATATGAGAAAGTGGTTGAGGGTTGTGGAGCATATCACTAAGCACTTTGAGCAAAACCTCATTAAGAAACACCTCATCCCCTCTTAATAGTATTGGATTTCCTATGGACTCAATGTGATCTTGGATCAGTAAAATGAAAAATGTAGAGTCCTGAGCTTTGAGCTTGAGCCAATCATTTGTCTTCATCATCTTGAAGGGGTCCCACAACCTCTAGTCCATGCCACTCCACTGTTGGACTTATCTGAAATATGCTAGATGAAAGTATTAGTCCAACAAGAGATATGTTGACATTAATTACCAAAATCACCCGGGGAGCACTTGTGCTTTCACCGCACCCATTTTCCCTTCGCCCCGGCCACCCGACTGAACCCCCCCCTCTCTCTCATTGACGCACCGACCCCACCCCGTCTGCCTCCTCCCACAAGCTGTGCTCGCACATCTCGCTCCCGCCCGATGCCCTCGGCGTCCGCGCTCTCCCTAAAACCCTACCCCGAGCCTTCCCCTCACCCAGGCAACGTGCCCTATGAAACCCCCTGCCTCTCCTCCTTCAAACCCCCCCTAAAACCCTATCCTAAAACCCACTGTAGCCTGCGCCACCACCGTCCCGATCTCGTTCGGCCTCCGCCGTTCACCCTCGCCGCCCGCCGCCAGTCAGCCTCCCCCTGCCACCAAACCCCACCATCCGAAACCCCCTCGACCTCCTGCACCTCCTTGACATCCTCTCCTCGTCTAGGAACCCCAGCGACGGCCACGAGCATCGCCGCCCGCCGCCGGAGTTGGAGAGCACCGGAGCTCACCCAAGCTCGATCCGCTCGCCGCCATTGTTCTCGACCACCGCCGAGACCGCCTACGACCTGATACGTCTCCAATGTATCTATAATTTTTGATTGCTCCATGCTATATTATCTACTGTTTTGGACATTATTGGGCTTTATTATCCACTTTTATATTATTTTTGGGACTAACATATTAACCGGAGGCCCAGCCGAGAATTGCTGTTTTTTTGCCTGTTTTAGGGTTTCGAAGAAAAGGAATATCAAACAGAGTCCAAATGGAATGAAACCTTCGGGAACGTGATTTTCTCAACGAACAAGACCCGGGAGACTTGGACCCACGTCAAGAAAGGAAACGGGAGGCCACGAGGTAGGGGGGCGTGCCCACCCCCACCAAGCGCGCCCTCCACCCTCGTGGGCCCCCTGTTGCTCCACCGACGTACTCCTTCCTCCTATATATATCCACGTACCCCCAAACGATCAGATACGGAGCCAAAACCCTAATTCCACCGCCACAACTTTCTGTATCCACGAGATCCCATCTTGGGGCCTATTCCGGAGCTCTGCCGGAGGGGGCATCGATCACGGAGGGCTTCTACATCAACACCATAGCCCCTCCGATGAAGTGTGAGTAGTTTACCTCAGACCTACGGGTCCATAGTTAGTAGCTAGATGGCTTCTTCTCTCTTTTTGGATCTCAATACAATGTTCTCCCCCTCTCTTGAGGAGATCTATTCGATGTAATCTTCTTTTTGCGGTGTGTTTCTTGAGACCGATGAATTGTGGGTTTATGATCAAGTCTATCTATGAACAATATTTGAATCTTCTCTGAATTCTTTTATGTATGGTTGGTTATCTTTGCAAGCCTCTTCGAATTATCAGTTTGGTTTGGCCTAGTAGATTCATCTTTCTTGCAACGGGAGAAGTGCTTAGCTTGGGGTTCAATCTTGCGGTGTCCTTTCCCAGTGACAGTAGGGGCAGCAAGGCACATATTGTATTCTTGCCATCGAGGATAACAAGATGGGGTTTTCTTCATATTGCATGAGTCTATCCCTCTACATCATGTCATCTTGCTTAAGGCGTTACTCTGTTTTTAACTTAATACTCTAGATGCATGCTGGATAGCGGTCGTTGAGTGGAGTAATAGTAGTAGATGCAGGCAGGAGTCGGTCTACTAGTCCCGGATGTGATGCCTATATACATGATCATACCTAGATATTCTCATAACTATGCTCAATTCTGTCAATTGCTCAACAGTAATTTGTTCACCCATCGCAGAATACTTATGCTCTTGAGAGAAGACACTAGTGAAACCTATGGCCCCCGGGTCTATCTTTATCATATTGATCTCCTACTACTTATTTATTTCCTTTGCTATTTACTTTGCCTTTATTTTACTTTGCATCTTTTATCATAAAAATACCAAAAATATTATCTTATCATATCTATCAGATCTCACTCTTGTAAGTGGCCTTATAGGGATTGACAACCCCTATTTGCGTTGGTTGCGAGGATTTATTTGATTTGTGCAGGTGCGAGGGACTCGCGCGTAGCCGCCTACTGGATTGATACCTTGGTTCTCAAAAACTGAGGGAAATACTTACGCTACTTTGCTGCATCATCCCTTCCTCTTCAGGAAAAACCAACGCAGTGCTCAAGAGGTAGCAAGAAGGATTTCTGGTGCCGTTGCCGGGGAGGTCTACGCAAAAGTCAACATACCAAGTACCCATCACATACCCTTATCTCCCGCATTACATTTATTTGCCATTTGCCTCTCGTTTTCCTCTCCCCCACTTCACCCTTGCCGTTTTATTCGCCCTCTCTCTATCCCCCCTCTCTTTCTCGATTTGCCTCTTTTTTGCCTGCTTGCTTTCTGTTTGCTTGTGTGTTAGTTTGCTTACTTGTCACGATGGCTCAAGATAATACTAAATTGTGTGACTTCACCAATACCAACAATAATGATTTTATTAGCACTTCAATTGCTCCTCTTACCGATGCTGAATCTTGTGAAATTAATACTGCTTTGCTGAATCTTGTCATGAAAGATCCGTTTTCTGGCCTTCCTAGTGAAGATGCCGCTACCCATCTAAATAGCTTCGTTGATTTGTGTGGCATGCAAAAGAAGAAATATGTGGATAATGATATTGTTAAATTGAATCTATTTCCTTTTTCACTTAGAGATCGTGCTAAAGCTTGGTTTTTGTCTTTGCCTAAAAATAGTATTGATTCATGGAACAAGTGCAAAGATGCTTTTATCTCTAAGTATTTTCCTCCCGCTAAGATCATCTCTCTTAGAAACGATATTATGAATTTTAAGCAACTTGATCATGAACATGTTGCACAAGATTGGGAGAGAATGAAATTAATGATACGTAATTGCCCTACTCATGGTTTAAATTTGTGGATGATTATACAAAAAATTTATGCTAGATTGAATTTTGCTTCTAGAAATCTTTTACATTCGGCCGCGGGAGGCACTTTTATGGAAATCACTTTAGGAGAAGCTACTAAACTCCTAGATAATCTTATGGTTAATTATTCTCAATGGCATACTGAAAGATCTACTAATAAAAAGGTGTATGCAATAGAAGAAATTAATGTTTTGAGTGGGAAGCTGGATGAACTTATGAAATTATTTGCTAATAAGAGTGTTTCTTCTGATCCTAATGATATGCCCTTGTCTAGTTTGATTGAGAATAATAATGAATCTATGGATGTGAATTTTGTTGGTAGGAACAATTTTGGTAACAACGTGTATAGATGAAATTTTAATCCTAGGCCTTATCCTAGTAATCCCTCTAATAATTATGGTAATTCCTACAACAATTCTTATGGAAATTATAATAAGATGCCCTCTGATTTTGAATCTAATATTAAAGAATTTATTTCTTCGCAAAAGAACTTTAATGCTACGATTGAATAAAAATTGCTTAAGACTGATGATTTGGCTAGGAACGTTGATAGAATTGCTCTTGATGTTGATTCTTTGAAACTTAGATCTATTCCGCCTAAGCATGATATCAATGAGTCTCTTAAAGCCATGCGAATTTCCATTGATGAGTGCAAAGAAAGAACTGCTACGATGCGTGCTAAGAAAGATGCCTTTATAAGAGCGTGTTCTTCTAGTTCCTATGAAAATAAAGATGAAGATCTAAAAGTTATTGGTGTGTCCCCTATTAAATCTTTGTTTTGCAATATGAATCTTGATAATGATGGGACTGAATATGATCCACCTTTACCTAGAAGGCGTTCCAAGAATTTGGAATTTGTTGATCTTGATGCTAAATTTGATAAAAGTGGGATTGAAGAAATTAAAACCCTAGATGTTGCTAAACTCACTATTATGGATTTCAAGGAATTTAACTATGAAAATTTCTCTTTGATTGATTGTATTTCCTTGTTGCAATCCATGCTAAATTCTCCTCACGCTTATAGTCAAAATAAAGCGTTTACTAAACATATCGTTGATGCCTTGATGCAATCTTATGAAGAAAAACTTGAATTGGAAGTCTCTATCCCTAGAAAACTTTATGATGAGTGGGAACCAACTATTAAAATTAAAATTAAAGATCATGAATGCTATGATTTATGTCATTTGGGTGCTAGTGTTTCCACGATTCCAAAGACTTTGTGTGATTTGTTAGGTTTCCATGATTTTGATGATTGCTCTCTAAAATTGCACCTTGAAGATTCCACTATTACGAAACCTACGGGAAGAATTAATGATGTTCTTATCATTGGAAATAGGAATTATGTGCCCGTATTTTTTATTGTTCTTGACATAGATTGCAATCCTTCATGTCCTATTATTCTTGTTAACCTTTCCTTAGAACGATTGGTGCAATTATTGATATGAAGGAAGGAAATATTAGATTCCAATTTCCATTAAGGAAAGGTATGGAACACTTTCCTAGAAATAAAATTAAATTACCATATAAATCTATTATGAGAGCCACTTATGGATTGCCTACCAAAGATGGCAATACCTAGATCTATTCTTGATTGTTATGCCTAGCTAGGGGCGTTAAACGATAGCGCTTGTTGGGAGGCAACCCAATTTTAATTTTATTCCTTGCTTTTTGCTCCTGTTTAGTAATAAATAATTTATCTAGCCTCTGTTTTGGTTGTGTTTTTTGTGTTTAATTAGTGTTTGTGCCAAGTAGAACCATTGGGAACACTTGGGGAAAGTCTTATTGAACTTGCTGTAAAAAACAGAAACTTTAGCGCTCACGAGAACTGCTGTCATTTTTATTTGGGAAGTGCTATTTAGTTAATTCTTTTTTCAGATGATTAATAGATAAATTACTCGTGTCCAGAAATTTATTTTAGAATTTTTGGGGTTCCAGATCTTGCGCTAGCTACAGATTACTACAGACTGTTCTGTTTTTGACAGATTCTGTTTTTCGTGCGTTGTTTGCTTATTTTGATGAATCTATGGCTAGTAAAATAGTTTATAAACCATATAGAAGTTGGAATACAGTAGGTATAACATCGGTATAAATAAATAATGAGTTCATTATAGTACCTTGAAGTGGTCTTTTATTTTCTTTCGCTAGCGGAGCTCACGAGATTTTCTACTTTAAGTTTTGTGTTGTGAAGGTTTCAAGTTTTGGGTAAAGATTTGATGGATTATGGAACAAGGAGTGGCAAGAGCCTAAGCTTGGGGATGCCCATGGCACCCCCAAGATAATCTAAGTACACCTAAAAGCCAAAGCTTGGGGATGCCCCGGAAAGCATCCCCTCTTTCGTCTACTTCTATCGGTAACTTTACTTGGAGCTATATTTTTATTCGCCACATGATATGTGTTTTGGTTGGAGCGTCTTGTATTATTTGAGTCTTTGCTTTTTAGTTTACCACAATCATCCTTGCTGTACACACCTTTTGAGAGAGCCATACATGATTTGGAATTTGTTAGAATACTCTATGTGCTTCGCTTATATCTTTTGAGTTATATAGTTTTGCTCTAGTACTTCACTTATATATTTTAGAGCACGGTGGTGGATTTGTTTTATAGAAACTATTGATCTCTCATGCTTCAGTTAGATTATTTTGAGAGTATTAATATCATGGTAATTTGCTTAAAATCCTAATATGCTAGGTATTCAAAGTTAGTGAAATTTTCTTAAGATTGTTTTGAATACTAAGAGAAGTTTGATGCTTGATGATTGTTTTGAGATATGGAGGTAATAATATCAAAGTCGTGCTAGTTGAGTAGTTGTGAAACTGAGAAATACTTGTGTTGAAGTTTGAAAGTCCCATAGAATGCACGTATGGTAAATGTTATGCAACAAATTTGAAACATGAGGTGTTATTTGATTGTCTTCCTTATGAGTGGCGGTTGGGGACGAGCGATGGTCTATTCCTACCAATCTATCCCCCTAGGAGCATGCGCGTAGTACCGAGGTTTTTGATGACTTGTAGATTTTTGCAATAAGTATGTGAGTTCTTTATGACTAATGTTGAGTCCATGGATTATACACACTCTCACCCTTCCATCCTTGCTAGCCTCTTCGGTACCATGCATTGCCCTTTCTCACATTGAGAGTTGGCGCAAACTTCTCCGGTGCATCCAAACCCCGTGATATGATACGCTCTTTCACACATAAACCTCCTTATATCTTCCTCAAAACAGCCACCATACCTACCTATTATGGTATTTCCATAGCCATTCCGAGATATATTGCCATGCAACTTTCCATCATTCCGTTCATCATGACACATTCATCATTGTCATATTGCTTAGCATGATCATGTAGTTGACATAGTATTTGTGGCAAAGCCACCGTTCATAATTCTTTCATACATGCCACTCTTGGTCCATTGCATATCCCGGTACACCGCCGGAGGCATTCATATAGAGTCATCTTTGTTCTAGTATCGAGTTGTAATCATTGAGTTGTAAATAAATAGAAGTGTGATGATCATCATTTTCTAGAGCATTGTCCCAAGTGAGGAATTATAAAAAAAGAGAAAGGCCATAAAAAAAGAGAAGCCCCCCCCCAAAAAAGAGAAAGGCCATAAAAATGAGAGAAAAAGAGAGAAGGGACAATGTTACCATCCTTTGCCACACTTGTGCTTCAAAGTAGCACCATAATCCTCATGATAGAGAGTCTGTTGTTTTGTCACTTTCATATACTAGTGGGAATTTTTCATTATCGAACTTGGCTTGTATATTCCAACAATGGGCCTCCTCAAGTGCCTTAGGTCTTCATGAGCAAGCAAGTTGGGTGCACACCCACTAGTTTTTTTGTTGAGCTTTCATGCATTTATACCTCTAGTGCATCCGTTGCATGGCAATCCCTACTCCTTGCATTAACATCAATCGGTGGGCATCTTCATAGCCCATTGATTAGCCTCGTTGATGTGAGACTTTCTCCTTTTTTGTCTTCTCCACATAACCCCCCTCATTATATTTTATTCCACCCATAGTGCTATGTCCAGGGCTCGCGCTCATATATTGCGTGAAAGTTTATAGGTTTGAGATTACTAAAGTATGAAACAATTACTTGGCTTGTCATCGGGGTTGTGCATGATGAGAGCATTCTTGTGTGATGAAACATGACTAAACTATATGATTTTGTAGGGATGAACTTTCTTTGGCCATGTTATTTTGAGAAGACATAATAGCTTAGTTAGTATGCTTGAAGTATTATTATTTTTATGTCAATATGAACTTTTGTCTTGAATCTTTCGAATCTGAATATTCATACCACAATTAAGAAGAATTACATTAAAATTATGCCAAGTAGCACTCCGCATCAAAAATTTGGTTTTTATCATTTACCTACTCCAGGAGGAGCAGGAATTAAGCTTGGGGATGCTTGATACGTCTCCAACGTATCTATAATTATTGATTGCTCCATGCTATACTATCTACCGTTTTGGACATTATTGGGCTTTATTATCCACTTTTATATTATTTTTGGGACTAACCTATTAACCGGAGGCCCAACCCAGAATTGCTGTTTTTGCCTGTTTTAGGGTTTCGAAGAAAAGGAATATCAAACGGAGTCAAAATGGAATGAAACCTTCGGGAACGTGATTTTCTCAACGAACAAGACCCGGGAGACTTGGACCCTACGTCAAGAAAGGAAACAGGAGGCCACGAGGTAGGGGGGGCGCGCCCACCCCCACCAGGCGCGCCCTCCACCCTCGTGGCCCCCCTGTTGCTCCACCGACGTACTCCTTCCTGCTATATATATCCACGTACCCCAAACGACTAGATACGGAGCGAAAACCCTAATTCCACCGCCGCAAATTTCTGTATCCATGAGATCCCATCTTGGGGCCTGTTCCGGAGCTCCGCCGGAGGGGGCATCGATCATGGAGGGCTTCTACATCAACACCATAGCCCCTCCGATGAAGTGTGAGTAGTTTACCTCAGACCTACGGGTCCATAGTTAGTAGATAGATGGCTTCTTCTCTCTTTTTGGATCTCAATACAATGTTCTCCCCCTCTCTTGAGGAGATCCATTCGATGTAATCTTCTTTTTGCGGTGTGTTTGTTGAGACCGATGAATTGTGGGTTTATGATCAAGTCTATCTATGAACAATATTTGAATCTTCTCTGAGTTCTTTTATGTATGATTGGTTATCTTTGCAAGTCTCTTCGAATTATCAGTTTGGTTTGGCCTACTAGCTTGATCTTTCTTGTAATTGGAGAAGTGCGTAGCTTTGGGTTCAATCTTGCGATGTCCTTTCCCAGTGACAGTAGGGGCAGCAAGGCACGTATTGTATTCTTGCCATCGAGGATAACAAGATGGGGTTTTCTTCATATTGCATGAGTCTATCCCTCTACACCATGTCATCTTGCTCAAGGCGTTACTCTGTTTTTAACTTAATACTCTAGATGCATGCTGGATAGCGGTCGATGAGTGGAGTAATAGTAGTAGATGTAGGCAGGAGTCGGTCTACTTGTCTCGGACGTGATGCCTATATACATGATCATACCTAGATATTCTCATAACTATGCTCAATTCTGTCAATTGCTCAACAGTAATTTGTTCACCCACCGTAGAATACTTATGCTCTTGAGAGAAGCCACTAGTGAAACCTATGGCCCCCAGGTCTATCTTTATCATATTGATTTCCTACTACTTAGTTATTTCCTTTGCTATTTACTTTGCCTTTATTTCACTTTGCATCTTTTATCATAAAATACCAAAAATATTATCTTATCATATCTATCAGATCTCACTCTTGTAAGTGGCCTTATAGGGATTGACAACCCCTATTTGTGTTGGTTGCGAGGATTTATTTGTTTTGTGCAGGTGCAAGGGACTCGCGCGTAGCCTCCTACTGGATTGATACCTTGGTTCTCAAAAACTGAGGGAAATACTTATGCTACTTTGCTGCATCATCCCTTCCTCTTTGGGGAAAACCAACGCGGTGCTCAAGAGGTAGCACGACCTCATCTCGCTCCACCGCGTTGCCCGGACCCCTCCGCCATCGTCCCCGATCACCGGAGTCGCCGCACCGCCGTCGCCCGAGTCGCCGCCGTCGTCTCCTCTCGTCACCGCCGTCGCTGTAAGCCTGCACCTCCCTCCACTGTTAGATCGCGCATGTATGGCCGAGATTAGAACCCCGAAGGGGTACGGTTGTTTTTTTATGTTTCGGTCTAGTCGGTTTACTCCGGTTTTTATTCTGGTTTAGTTTAGTGGTTTAGTGATATCGGCCAGGTCAGTTTATTTGTTAGCCCTTATGCACTTTATTTGTTTTATGCCCAAGCGGAGTATAGTTACAGATCGCCCACCACCGGCCCAGTAGCGCCGTTAGTTTGTTTTTTTGGTTAATTCGTTTTTGTTTTTAAAACAGAAAAGTTTCAGTTTTATAAAATCAATAACTCTTAGGTTATTTATTATTTTTAGTTGATTCTTTTTTTCATAGTTTGCAAATTTCCTATAGTCTCTGTAGAAAGTAATTTCGGTCATGTTTTAGTTTTTAAAAATTGTTTTATTTTGGTTTTAGTCAGATTAGTATTTCTGCTATAAAATGAGCTAGGATTAATTTTTTTAGTGATTCTTTTTGCCACGGCTTTGTTTTGACCTTACCTATCAGTAGAATTAATTTGGGTATTTATAGATTTTATTAAAATTAGTTTTTCACGAAAACAACATTGTGCTAGTTATTTTTAACTTGCTGCTGTTTTCTGTTCTTTAAATTATTTTAAAATTTATTTTCACCTCTGTTATATTTTATTTCCGATTTATTTCTGTTGTTATAGAGGGTGAACTTTTATTTACAGAAAAATAAAATGTTTTATTTCTTTTTCTTACTAGTTTTGTTTTAAGCATAATTGGAGTTTTAATTTAGCTTTTTATGTGTTTCCTTTTGCTAGTAAAACTTTATGAAAAATACTTTCTGTTAACTTAGTCGATTTAAATTTTATTTTCTGTTAAAGTTATTAGTTTAGTATTTTCTTTGTTAAGTTTTACTTAGGACAAAACTATTTTTGTAGTTAAGGCAAAAGGTTTTCCTAGTAGGTTCTTTATAGTTTTCCCCTATTAGTTCTTTCGATGTGTTATTTGTTTTGTATTGAGTTTTCTTATTGTTAGATTTGCTTGCTAGAATGCCTGCTTATGTGAATGTCATGTTTGTTATTATAGATTTCATCGGAGAGTTGCGTATAGTCCTATCAAGTTATTTTCGAGAGCGTTGTTATCTTCATCAACTTACCAGGCAAGTTCACTTTGACCATGTTTTTCATACCTATGTTTTATTTGCATGTAGTAGAACCCTTTCAATAATCCCTCCAGTAGTGATAATGATTTCTTGTAGTTGAGTAGAATGCATGAGGTAGGAACCCATCTCCCTGTTATTAAGCCTGGGACGTTATATAGTTTTAATGCTACGCTATAGTAGATAGGGTTTGGTATGAGTGCAAGAGAGTGGTGTGAAGGAGGACTCTACGTCAATGGCGACAACTTCATGATGGCATCGGCAAGGACTGCATCTTCAGGACTCCAAGACCTCAAGATTTCAAGACTCGAGACAAGAATTCAATACACACTACTGGGTGAAGGACGGTTGACGGGCACCCTGGAGAAACCAGTGGATGGTCGGGATGTATGGAGAAGCGCCATGACATCTTGCGGAAAGCTTCACCCAAACTCAAAGAGACGGAAGAATATTTCATGCCCGGAAGCTTACCTGTGCAACCGCAAGTCACTATGGGCTCTGGCTTGGCTGACCTTAGTGGTGACTCTGGCTGGGACAGTGCTAGTAGATGTAGAACTACGGTAGGGTTGAATGGGCACCGGACAGTGGTCAGGGGAACTCTTCGGAAGACCATGTTTCGATCATCCTGTTCTCAAACATCATGAAGTGCGAGGATGAAAAGGGAGGGATCGAATCTTGCGGGTAAAGTGTACAAACCTCTGTAGAGGGTTAAAACCTAATCGATTAGCCGTGTCCCCGGTGACGAACAATTTGAGTCTCTGGACTTGGATCTATCTAGGAACTCTCAACACCGGACTGATAACTTAATTGTGGGCAACTTATGATGATTTTGGGTTATGAGACATCGGTTGGCGGAACCATGTCATGATAGAAAACTCTGTAGCACAGACTCCTGATATTCCTTTGTTGTAGGGAAAATAAAATCAGCTTTTGCGCAAACAAAACTCAGACCCAGAGTCACAAGGCCATATTGCATATAGTATACTTTATCATCTGTTTTTCTTACAGTGGTCTTGCCGGTACATTCAATGTACTGACCTACCTGGCTGCAACATATCATGTTGCAAGATTTTATACGACGAGTGAGTTTCGTTGGTTGGGTTATGGTCTACACTCAACCTGCCGATGGCGTTGATGGGACTCCACACCCGATTGATTGTTTCACTGAGACTTATGAGGTATATATTAGTTTTACGCTTTTTATACATGTGATTGCACTTTGATATATACATTGATGTACTGTGTGTGCTAGCATACTGATCCAGGGATGGCACGGATACACAGAGGCTTGACTGTCTGAGGTCGGGTCATCACATCACTTTCCTAGAAGCACTGTTTGGGATCCAACAATCACTCCAGATATTTATCTTTGCTCCATCCCCCACTCTCCAGATGCATCCTTTCTTAAAGGTTTGGACTCCTGCCCAAATACTTTGCCAAACGAAAGATGATCCTTTCTTTAGTTCACAATTCAAAATGCCTCCACTAGGATAATATCTGGCTCTTATAACTCTGGCACATAGTGAGTCAAAATTCTGAATTAACCTCCAACATTGCTTGGCTAGCAAGGCCAAGTTAAAATTGTGAATATCCTGGAACCCAATACCTCCTTTCTCCTTGGGCATGCACATCTTACATCGTGCGAACCAATGCATTCTCTTGTAGTTTTCCTCATTTCCCCACCAGTACTGCGACGTTGCATCAGTGACCGCCTTACAATTTTTTTCCTGGAATTTGAACACACTCAGTAGTCAACCTATGTGACTATATGGGGTAGAAATTTCTAAACTAGATAGGAAGAAGTAACTTGACTGCAGAGGCGGGCACTCCACCATGGATGGTGCAGTTGAGTTTTCTAGTAGCCCGACTCGAGTATGAAAAAAACTTAGGCTCAATTCACCTGCTCAATCAAACGGCTTATTTTCTCTCTCGAAAAAGGGTGTTTTTATTAACTCAAAATATAGCATTAAACGAATACCATCACAATGAGTAACATCCGGCCTCTCCATAGTTAAGATGCACACAACCCAAAATAAAAGGTCCAAGAAAAGGAAATTAAAATATAAAATGACTTAATGCCACTAGTATAGTCAAATATGATCGAAACTATGCCTAAGTCGAAGGAGGTGATGGACCAATCCACAGGTAATGCTGCCACCCATGTTGGGTAGAAACCTCCAAGGCCACTTGCTCCAACCGCATACACAGTTCCTTATTAGTGGAGAAGAAGACCAATACGCAGGTGAAGCATAGACCATGTACTAAGCAAGTGCGTACAAGAAAAAATGCCCTGCAAAAGAGAAGAGTTTATACCACTAAAAACAAAATCATTTCTAGAAAGCCAAAGCCACCACAATAAGGCATACGCTTCCACCCTTATTTGCGATCTGTACCTATTTGGAATATCGTCCAACCAATGATCAAAAATATTGGCAACACTTGTGGGCGGATTCAAGGTAGACACAACTTGGATGATTGACCATGTAGAACGCACGAACTTGCACTGGAAAAAGAGGTGTTTAATTGTCTCATCGTGAGAATAAAGACTACACTCTTTACTTCCTTGCCAATTGCGACGGGCGAGGTTTTCTTTGGTAAGGACCACTCCTCTCTGAAGATACCAAAAAAAGATTTCCACTTTTAGTGGAATCTTGGATCTCCATATTTCTTGTTATTATCCACCAGGACCTTAGAATGCGTGAGCGCACCATACATCGAGTTGACTATAAAGGACCCAGATGTTGTGAGATTCCACCAAAACACATCTCGTCCTTGTGTCAGGTTAATCGAATCTAGTTCGGACAATAGATTTTTCCATGATATAAGACAGGGGCCAATCAAATCCCGCCTGAAAGAAATATCGGGCGGGGATGATCTGAACACTTGCACAAGAGTTGCATTCTTATCGCGAACAAACTGGTATAAGGCTGGGTATTGTTCTCGAGGACTGGCATTGTCTAGCATGTTGTCCTCCAAAAAACTTATCTCAGACCCGTCTTTTATCATGAAGGACCTAAAGTAGAAAAGATGCTTCTTTGCTTCCATTAGACTGGCTTAAAAGTGCGAGTCACCAGGTTTCCAGCAAAGTTCCATTAGTTCCCGAGGACATGAGAGAAGTCTTGATACTAGTAATCATGTGAAGTTGATTCCTGTTCAATGATTTGATATTATGTTGTGTAGTTCTTCCTGTAGTGATGTTATGTGAACGTCGACTACATGACATTTCACCATCTTTGGGCCTAGATGAAGACATTGTGGAATTAGTTTATAGATGATGGATTGCGGGAGTGATAGAAACACCCTAGTTTGTGAATTATTCGGTAAGGGGTTGTTTTGGATCCAACTATTTAATGATATGGTTAGATTTATCTTAATTACTTCTCTTGTAGTTACGGATGATTACATGGAGAGTTTGATCATAAGTAAGTATTTTTTGAAGTAAGGACATTATTGTAGCGACCCGACCTTAGACGGTCAAGTCTCTGTGCTTAACTGTCATCCCTGGATCGGTATGCTGACACACACAGTACTCAAGGATTTATAACAGAGGTAAATCACATGTATAAAGTAACGTAAATACTATTACCTCAATCCAAATAGCGGAAGTAACAACAAGGTTGTGGATTCCCATCAACACCAATGGCAAAGTTGAGTGTAGAAATTGTAACCCTAATGTATCACTTACTCGTCGTAAGAATTCTGCAACATGAGACGTTGCAGCCACAAAGGGTCAGTACATTGAATGTACTGGCAAATTCACACCATAGGATAAAGATGAATAATAACTATCACTACATGCATATATGGCTGGTGGAAAAGCTCTACGGTTATAATGTTTTTGCGAAAAGCCAATTTTTCCCTACTGCAAAGGAATATATTTTATTTAACTACAAAGTTGGTTGATAATTATTGAGAAGGTTCCTCCAACTCAATCCCAAATTAAAATCAATAACCCAACAAATTATTTAGATAACGTGATGAGATCAATATGATAGTCGAAGATCCAAATACTCAAGATGTTCATAACTGGGGACACGGCTAATCATGATTAGTTTGTACACTCTGCAGAGGTTTGCGCACTTTTCCCCACAAGATTCGATCTACGTTGGATTTCCCGCACTACATGATGTTTGAGAAACGAATGACCGAGACACAGTCTTTCAGAAGCATTAACTCTTTACTCCGGGCAGACCGGTACACCTACAATCCCCCTACATCTGCTAGTCCACCTCTTCAAGAGCTCACACAACTTACTCAACTATGCCGAAGCCCATAATGGCTTGTGGTTGCACACGGAAGTTTCTAGCATGAATAATCTTATGATCCCTTTGAGCCTGGGTGGCAAACCATAGGATGATCACACGGCAACCCCGGGATCTCCTAGGACAACACTGGTATATCCACAGGTGTGCGGGCAAGTCCACTGGTATATCCCCAGGGTGCCCCTACCAATCCACCCAGATGTTTATTAAAGTAGCCACCTTAAGTTAAACCTTAGTTAACAATAAACTCTCACATCTTTCCTGAATTATCTCAAACCAATCCACGTCTACCAGCATAGCATAGCAGTATAAGCATAACGTAGTAGTAACTCCCAAGTTTTGAATGCAGGACAATAGGTTCCTACCTCATCAACTACTTCCCAATACCCATATGTTATCAATCCTACTCATGCAATGTTTGAGGGTTGAAACTAATGCATAAAAACTGGGTAATGAAGGGATATGATCAAAGTGTGAACTTGCCTCGTATTGTTGATGAAGATGATTCGCACTCATAACTCTTGATAGTTCTATTCGTCACACTGCGGTCAATCTATCATAAGCATGCAATAGTAACCACACATAAGCAATCACTCTAAAGATCGGGAAGAATGAAGAAGACAGTTTGGAAAACATCAAAATTAACAAATAACTCTTGCAACATAAAACAATTTCTAACAATGCCAAAATTATGTGAATTTGGCATTATCAGAAAGTTTAAGTCAAGAGCTTCAATTTGCAAAAAGAATCAACTAAATCGGAGTTATAAAACTCAAGTTATGAACAAAAAAAGTTTGAATATGAATCTGAACAAATTTCAAAATTTGAAAATTTCAAAAAAGTTGATGTGACAGATTCACTGGATAGGTGAAAACAAGACAAAACTATAGGCGTTGGTTTCATCTAATTTGGATGAAGGAGTAAAAAGTTATGGCTATATGAAAAATTAGGACTAAGCAGTTTTACGGAAGAAAAATAGCTAGGGCTAAAAAAATTCTAGGTCTAATGTATAAATACAGAGACTAATTGATAATCTAATTATTCTATCGTACTAGTATAAAAATAATAAACTACGGAAGTATAAAAAATGAAGAAAGATACCTTTATAAGATAGAGAAAAGACGACTTCGAACCGAAGAGACAATTTTCAGAAGTCCCACAGGAGAGAAAACAATATTTTTCTTTAATGAATCTAGTCAAACCAAAAATGTTGATTTAACCCGAATTGGATGATTTTTGGAGTCTCTATAGGTCTATATTTATAGATGAAAAATAGGTTTAGAGGTCAAAGGCTAGGCAATGTGGGACTAGACGTAGACGAAAATAAACGAAACAGAGAAAAAAAGGCTAAACGCCTCGCACGGGCCTAAAGGACTTGGCCGGTCGCGCGCTGTAGTTTTCGTTAAACAAAATTCGGCCTAAGAAAAAAAAATAAAAGGCTGGCTGGGCCTGGCCCATGTAGGAGAAAAAAAAGATGAGGCCCCGCCGCCACTATACTACGCGTGTGGGCGATAAATAATTATGGGCTGCATGTACAATTTTTTTAAATAGAACATAAGGAAAACCGAATAACGAAAATAAAGTAAAATTTTATATAGGCATATTATATATCAAAATTTTCAAAAAAATATTTTCTACAACATGAACATTTTGCTAACGTCAAATAAAATACACACAAATTCAAATAAAGCAAATAGTGCTACTGTTGCAATAAAACCTCATAAAAATCATTTTCAAAATACCAAAATGATTTCAAATTTATTTCTCTCCAATTTTCTACTGTAGGGAATCATGTTACCCTATTTTCCATATATTTTATTTTTGGAGAAAATTAATTTGAATAAAACCCAAATCCTCCAAATTGAAAATAATTTCCAAAAGGACTTTAAATTAGATCCTTTTAAACTTCCAACTCATATTTCATATGTTTTGAAGAAGTCATTTTATCTTCTCTCATGAAAATCATTGAGTTGCTTGAAGTTTTCTGAATTTGAAATAGTTCCAGATGAAATTCAAATATTTTCAAAACCCTTTTCATTTAATTAAATGGAAGAAGTCATATCATGTTTTCTCTAGGGTTTTGTATTTGAAAGAATTTGAATTCATGGAGATCAGAAAGCAAAGATGAAAGTTTGGGAAAGTCCTTTTATTCCCTCTCATTTAACTTTCAAAAGTTTCAGATTTCACTCACTTTCATTCAATCAATCACACAACAATGAAAACTATCTATTTATTATAACATTCCAAAATTTAGAATTTTGGGATGTTACAAACCTACCACCCTTAAAATGAATGTCGTCCTCAAGATTCGGAGAGGCTAGCAAGAAATATGTTTGGTTTGGGGGTCTTCTCAAATCCATCGATCATCACAGGGGGGTCTGGGTGCTACCACCCTTAGAAGCATGATTACGATTTCATCAATACTCATATACTCCATCCTTATTCTTGACGGGTCCGGTCTTCTCAAATTCTCAGGAAAATTCCTTCTCTGGCTCTTCCGGTAGTGGCATAACCTTTATCGCAATTCTTCTGTCCTTTCATCTTGGTAAGGTTATTCCGAGACTGAGTCTTCTTAACTGACGGGTCTGGCACCAATACTAAACAAATATCAATATCTCATGGTGGTCAACAATTTATGGTTTCCCCTGTAGGAAATGGGTCTGGGTTGAACCTCACCGTATATCCTACGATTGGCAACAGCTGCCTTGTACAAGGGAAAATTGTTATACCATTCTAAGATTCAAACAAGGTTTAATATCACCGTATCTCTACTATAGGCAAGTCACACAGATTTACCATCCCATACAGCAAGGCGAATAAAAAGAGTAAGTCGGTATGGTGATCAATCCATCCCGCACCCAAATCATTACCTTGTATATGGTTTAGCGAATCTCGTATTCTAACACTCGGTCATCCTCATAAGCATTGCAGAATTTCTCTTGTCAACGAACAAAGTTCGGATAAATCCATTTATTCTGCAAGCCAAACAAACATCTATCGTTTCATCACAACTCTCAGGTTTAGTGTTACTCCTATAAGATCGTCTATCGATAAAATCGTAACTTCTTCCAGGGTTTTTCCTTCAGCAAGAATGTGCTTGCTTCTTGGTAGGTCCTGGGGCCTGTGGGTTACGGCCCATCTCATCACCTGTAAACCTTGAACTCATCATCGGGGCAACTGATCATTATTCCAACATCCAACTTCCTAGCATTCTTAAATCCATCCAATTGTACTGTCTCCCTTCCTTCTATTTGTATCAAACTGAGATGTGATTATTCAAACTCATCATGGAGTTTACAATTGCTCCATATTACCAACATTATACCTCCTTTATATTCCAATAATACTTCATCCCTTCAAACTCTTGAGATATCCCACATATCGAGATAAAACTCGTACTTATCTTGTCCAAAGTCCACTCCGTGGAATATCATTATCCTTTCCAGGGGTCAAGGGTCTTCACAGTTACTACCACCCTTGAAATGCACAAACTCATCCATAGACCATATTTCTCATATCCTCGAAAATGGTCAAAATCTTTCTTCATAGAGTAACAACTCATAAAAATCCAAATCAGTACCAACGGTGCTAACTTTATTGATTCTCCAATGATTAAAATATCTTGCTTTTCCATTACATGCATCAACCCATCGCCTCAATATAAAGGAAAATGTTCTCACTACTACTATATACTTCTCACAAACTCAACTATTTATCACGAGTCTCCTTCTCTTTGGGACAATCTCTGGCAAAGTGCCCTACTTCATTACAACGAAAACATATTACTTCTGACAAGTCCCGAGATTTCCTTGTGATTATATAGCCTCATTGGGTCCTTGGCTTCCTTTTTGGGCAACTGCTGAGGTAGTGCCCTGACTCCTTGCACCTGAAACAAGTGATATGACTCGGGTCCTTCGTGAAATCCAATTTTCTTCTCTTCCTGGACTTTTCCGTTCCAGTTAGGGCTTCTATTTCCTGTGGGTCATACTCTACTTCCTCTATCGGGAATTCTACTAGGTCTCCATTCAGACAATTCTAGGAGATGTGTCCTTCTTCTCCACATGAATAGCATGACTTAGTGCATGGTTTAATTGGGTCTTCTTTGGGTGTGTCCTCCACCTCTTCCTTCACCACAGGTTCTTCTAAAATTTCCATGAGGGCTCCCTTCATTGCTTCTTTCTTCTGTTGTACGATTATTTGTACCATGGGGTAAATGTGACACTGAGCAGGGTAGTGGGTAGTTTCTTCACACAAGAAACAAGTAATCTGCCTAGTTGGGCATTCTTTCGTTGGGTGACTTCCTTCAGAATTAGGGCATTCATCCTTGTGTTCCTTATGGCTGTGTCCTATTTCTCCACAAAGCTTGCATGCACAAGACTTCCTCATATCATTTCCATAAGGCTTCATCTTTTGGGACACAAGCCGAGACTTTAGCAGAGTCAACTTAAATTCTTTCCAAGTGGTTACTCCTTGCCATCCATTGATGGTTTGGTACATCCTTCACCAAGTAGCAGCATCTATTTCAAAGCACTGAAGAGCATGCTTGGTCATATCATTTCCGGCTATAGGGTTGTTCTCCATGTGATCCTCCATTTTCTGAATCCATCGGTCTGTCTCCAATTGACTCATCGGTCTAGAAAATACAAGCTCATCTCCATTCATCCTCTATTGGGTCCATGTGAGTTTGGGGTGAGATAAGAGAGATAGAGAGGGATGCACACAATACAAACAATAGTTTTGAAAAGACAAATTTTTATTTGTGGCTGTCGGAAAAACAACAACAAATGACAGCTCACAACCGTCGCATCTAACGTAGGTATATAACGGGGGTTCTGTCTTCTAAAGGTCAATAAATCTTCAAAGTCGCCAAACTCTTCAAGTCTTGTTCATGTCTCCGATGGCTTCTTCCGATCGTGCTTGTCCTTCTCAAGCTCTTTTGCCAGATCATCTCTATTGACGCGAAGTCTCTCATGACATCCTTTAATATTTCTGGAGTTGCGTTCCAACTTCTGGGTTTCAACATCCTTGACATGAACCATGGTCCTACTGTCCTTCAGTTCTTGACGGTTCTCCTGTATCTTGAGGTTTTGCTCCTCCATCTTGGCTACTTTTAGCTTCTGGGTCCGGAGTTCTTCATGAAATGCTTCCTTGTCAAATACGGCTTCCTGGAGCTCCATCTTAAAATTCTTGATGTACTACTCCAGATCCTGGTAATACACCGGTGTTGACACACGAACACGTCACGTGTACCCTCGACGCCGGGGGTGATGCACCGCAGCTCACGTCGAAGGAGACCCGACCGACAGCGTGATACGCAAGACAGTCGGCGAGCGCTTTTGCAGACCCGAAACCCCTTGCACCCGGAAGGGACCCCGTCAGGGATTGCGGCGGCTATGGGCTGCCCTAGGTCGATTCGCTCGCCCCTAGAGCCTCGGGATTCGCAGCTCTCAAACACGAAGAACAGCGAAGAACGAGAGAGAAAAACGGTGGAGAGATAAAACATAGATGAAAAAGTAGTATATTGATTTGTTCGATTGTGTGTTGTTTCAATCGGCCATCACCCCCAACATATATAAGAGGCGGCTGGACTTCCCGTACAAGCAAAGGATTTATCTAGGCTTTCTTTAAAAGAAAATTACATCAATTCACGTTCAAAACCCTAGTCAAATTCGGACTGGTTTTATCCGAACTTTCCAAAACTGTTCGGTTTAAACTGGCTGCACCTTGCGGGTCCTTTTTGTGGTGGTAAACGATCTCGGATGAAAACAAGCCCAAAAGCAATCTTGACCGTTTCGATGAGATGAACAACTTTCATGTTGAAGGTTTTTTGATCAGAGATCATCTTGAGGGTCAGATCTGTCTCGCAACACAGGCTATTTCCTCGCGCTACCCGTCAGACATGTGTCTGGTGGGGCGCGCCACATCTCGCCTCGTGACAGGGCTGCACTCCGATTGCTCCAACTTTTGCATACGAACTCGGATTTGAACAATTTTTATATCAAAATCGATCGTTTCGACGATACGAAGACAACCCGTGTAGATCATTTTTTCATTTGAGGTCGTCTTGGGGGCTTAATCGGCTAAACTGTACTTTGAATATAAGATCTTGGTACTTTGAGCATAGTTTCGGCCTTCGAGATGAAATCAGACGGCGATGACCCAAATTTCAAAGACGTTCATATCAATAATACGGAACTCTTTCATGTAGATCACGTCTCCATTTGAGTCCATCTAGATAATCATTTGAGCCCATCTTCAGCTTCTGGTCGGATTGACTATCACAACCTCCACCCCGGCAGGCCTTCCACCCGGGTAAGCTTTCCGCACCGACAAGGTTTCACCCCGGCAAGGTTTTTACACCGGCAAGGGTTCTTCCTAGCTCGGCAAGGTTTCTACCCCGGCAAGAGTTCCTCCTCGGCAAGGTTTCTATCCCGGCAAGAGTTCCTCTTCGGCAAGGTTTCTCCCTCGGCAAGATTTCACACCG